>NC_091219.1:4717524-4942524 GCF_040958095.1 Procambarus clarkii
TGTCATTAAAAGAACATCAGGATGATATTTATTATTAATTGCCTCAGAGATATTTATATTATCCACCTCCATCTATGATATAGAATTTATGTTTGAGTAATTATCAGTAGCTTTCACGTCCACATTTCTTAATCTCAATAGATTTTCAATGAATGCAGTGCCAGCAAAAACACTTACAAGAGAACCTTCACCTGTGAATTTAATAATTGCATCTATTTCTATTTCTAGTGGCAAATAATGATCAAATACTCCTCGTAGGATTCTACACAAATCAGGAAAAATATGAAGACAGTTAATTATATACACAATTTCTTCTTCCAATGGGTAAATTGAAGAAAACTTCTTGGATATTTTATTCCTTTTTACATCTAGTGAGAAATCCATCTGTTTCTCCAACTGCCTTTTTTCTTCATCTGGTGTTATTATTGTGTATATCTTCTTTTCATCTGCATTCAAGATAAAATTCCACCACTCTGCAGCGTTCGAAGATGATATTTTATCTTTGAATTTTCATATAAATAACTTTGGTAACTTTCCACCACGACTGGGAATTTCATCAAATTCTGAAAAAAAAACTATCAAAAAGGACTTTTCGACAGCCTCTGTTCAATAAAACTGTCCCACACACATGGCACGGTATTTCATATGCATGTTGTGTGTTGAAATGTATTACTAAGTAGTACATTGCAAAGAACTTTTTCTGGCAAATATCACAGGCAAAACATTTTCTTGTCAAAATTTTGGACAGATAATTACCATTGCAGATTTCTCTCTCACACCGATCACATTTTGTATGGGTCAGGTAAGACTGATGATCAAATAAAAAAATAACTTTATCACCCTTGTATGTTGAAATATTCTTAAAAAAACTTTTAGGAGATGTCATTATCAGCACTTGATTATAACAGTCAGTTCCACCACTAGTAATCTCTTCACCATTCACAAAGGCTTCACCTCTCCATTCCAATTGACGTAGTTCTTGTTCAAGTTGAGTCCAACCATTAGAGGGTGATGATATGAGTAGTCCAACATTTTGATCCATAATAAATTTTTGAATGGTTGAACCCATCTCATATTCTGGTTTTGTGTCTCGTCTCACTATATATTTTTTTTGTTCATAAGTCAGATTTCGCCACATAATCTTTGCAACCGGACTTTCCCATATTTTGCTAGTGTCTGTTATTTGGGTTATAATATCATTGCCTAGTGGCCTAAACTGATGATTTTCATTTTCAATAAACTTGTTAAAAACAGAAATTACTTTTCTCCATATGTCGGTGCCAGTCATAATGTTCAATCCAATCTACCACCTGTAAAATCAAATGTATGATAGGTTAAATTTTTACAGACATATTGTGCAAATTAATGTTTATATATATTTCATATTTCAATCAGAGGAAAAAAAAAAAAGATAAGCCTTATCATTTTGTGCTGAAGGTCGGTTATTTTAATAGTTTATTTACATTGTTTATGTATCAACTTTTGTGGTAAGATATGATTAATTCCAAACGATGTCATTCCTACCACATTAGAAAACATTTTCACTGATTATGACCATTATTGTAATTTTTTATTAAAAAAAAATGTTAATTATTAGTAAAAAATCATATGATTACAACAAGATTCAGAACAGAATAATTAATTGAAAAAAAAATAATAATGTATTTCTTGGACCAATCTTCTGAAGGCTTTGTTGTTCTGTTGTAGCTAGTTAATATAAAGCTTCCATATAGAAGTCATCGTCCAATGTTCATTTTCTCCATCTTCATTTTCTCCATCTTCATCTTGTTTTACCTCAGTGCAACATCCTTTATAATCAGGGTTGTAGAGAGCTGTAAACTCATTCTGTAAATAAACTTTCTGATTGAGTAATCTCAAATGTTCAGGTAAGCTTAAATCCACTCCTGCATATTTTTTGGCAATCTCTGCCATTACCTTAACCCATTCTATAACACTTTCAATTTTGCTGTAGCATACTTCTATTCTTCCCAAACCGAGGTGAACAGGCGTTATGATCTGTGACTCCAAACGGAAGTTATCATATAACATTTCTACTGCTCGTATTTTCATAATTCTTTGAACTAAATTATTACAGTTTCTTTTTTTTTTGGATTTGTAGCCTCATACTGCTGTTTTTCAATCTCCGCTAAGCTCCTTATGCGTGCAATAAATTTGGGGATATCTTCATAATCCACTACACAATGCCCAATGGCGATAGTCACAATCACATCATTAACAGAAGCTGGATAAAAAGAGTCATCCAGCACCTGTGGCCGGTATATCCCGTCCTCACTTGATGGCACCACTGTCCATTTGGAGGGGGGGTTTTCGGGAGAATCCTTACTTGATGGCGCCGCTGTCCATTGGGAGGGGGGGGTTCATGAGAATCCTTACTTGATGGAGCCGCTGTCAATTTGGAGGGGGGGTGGTTTTCAGGAGAATCCTTACTTGATGGCGCCGCTGTCCATTTGGAGGGGGGGGGGGATCAGGAGAATCCTTACTTGATGGCGCCGCTGTCCATTTGGAGGGGGAGGGTTCAGGAGAATCCTTACTTGATGGCGCCGCTGCAGTCCATTTGGAGGGGGGGTGGGTTTCGGGAGAATCCTGACTTGATGGTGGTGCTGCTGCTGCTGTCCATTTGGAGGGGGGAAGTTTCGGGAGAATCCTGACTTGATGGTGGTGGTGCTGCTGCTGTCCATTTGGAGGGGGAAGTTTCGGGAGAATCCTGACTTGATGGTGGTGCTGCTGCTGCTGTCCATTTGGAGGGGGGGGTGGGTTTCGGGAGAATCCTGACTTGATGGTGATGGTGCTGCTGCTGTCCATTTGGAGGGGGGGTGGGTTTCGGGAGAATCCTGACTTGATGGTGGTGCTGCTGTCCATTTGGAGGGGGGGTGGGTTTCGGGAGAATCCTGACTTGATGGTGGTGGTGCTGCTGCTGTCCATTTGGAGGGGGAAGTTTCGGGAGAATCCTGACTTGATGGTGGTGCTGCTGCTGCTGTCCATTTGGAGGGGGAGGGTTCGGGAGCAGACTCACAGATAGTGTTGTCATCACTAATCTGTGCCATTCCTGACTGAAGAAGGAGTGATTTACAATTACACTGTTTATTATTATTATTATTATTACTATTTTATTTATTTTCTCACAATGCTACCCACCATCCGTCTGTCCTCGTTTAGTTCCATAGTGAGAATGAGCTTAGAGTTTTTTTTATCCCACTTAAGTACACATTAGAGAGTTGCGCCAGCATGTTTCTCTACACTTTGGTGGCCAATTTAAATCTGGTTCTCCCCCCCCCCCAAAAAAAAAGCAGCTCCCAACCACCTCGGTGAGATCACTCTAATTTATCATTGTGGGTCGGTTGTTTAATCTAGGAAAGTCTCTTAAGAAAGCAACTGGTGAAAGCGGCAAGTATCACTAATTTCCCATTCTTCAGACATCAGTTGTTCTTTGGGAGACTATTTCCATTATCAACTTATAATTATTTAAATACATAATACTTTTAAATCTTCTACAGCTCTCTTCCAGAATCCAATCATTAGATGTTCTAGACCTTCATTAAGTATGAATTGTTTAAGGTGTAAATGGGGAATTTGGATGGTGGTATCTATCTTTTCATGCAATGTGGCTACATTCCAACATTCTGTTTCAGTATCCGAAACCAAACTTTTTACAATCTTCCGAGTGCATTGGGCTACTAAACTACAATTTTTTCTCATCTGAGATGATAATAAACCCTCATCTTTCAAGATAAAACTACAAATTTTATCCTTTTCCCCAGTTTGAATTATATTAATAAAGAGTTGGGGATTACGGGTTACAAAAATTATACATTCTCTCTTATAATAAGAGTAATAGATGATAATCATTTCGATAAAAAATGATCCATATTCTTTCCCCCCTAAGCGAGCAATTAGTGCATTATATTTTTTAGTTTTTTCCACATGATAAACTCTGTCAATGCTTTTGAAGTCATTACAAAATTTTAAGTCAATGATGTATATATTGTCACAGTCTTCATCACCATCACTAAAAATGCGACAAGAATAGTTTTCATATTTAAACCATACTCTGTCATTAATTTCATTAACCAAAGTTTCATATAAATTTTTCATGTATGGTTCCATATATTTTATGGTCTGACATTTTTTGGTTTTACATAAACTATATTGGTTGATTTGATACCAGGAATTATCAACCTCTTTTTCAAAACATTTCACCCATTTTTCATAAACATCATATTGTCAAGTTGATTTCCAATTAATGTGTTCAAACATCAGGTACCTAAAATAAAAATCTCGCTTGAAATAGTTTTTTGTTAACAGAAATTCTTCTTCATCACATTTGTAGTATGTCGACCAAAGTGGAATTGATATTCCATCGATTCGCATCATCTCTCTTAAAGTTTCTTTTTCCTCTTCTGAAGCTTGAACCATCTTTAGAAATGTAAGAGGGTCCTTGGCAAAGGATTTATATCCATTGTTATTGCTTCTTATATTAAAATTTTCGTCATAAACACATAATATTGTATATCTTTCATCTATATTTGAAATAAGTTCGATGAAGAATCCTTCGTTTTCTATTTGACATCGTAGTATAAATTGAAATTGTGATGCTAGTGGTTTCCCTTCCTCGTTAGATCCCATCCATATTTTCAAGGAATAAAGAGTTTGTATTTCTGTTTCAAACAAAAAATTTGATGGTAATTTTAAATCTCGTTCTAATGTAATATTTAGTCCACAATTATAAAAGTATTGAATATAGTTAGACAATTGTAAACTTGATGTAATTGAAGGTACAAAAGATTTAAAATTCTCACATTCCGTAGTCAACATCATCTTGTCGAAAGGATTCATTATGAAAAAAAAAAAAAAAAAAAAAAAAAAATCTAATAAAATGTCAATTTACCCTAAATGGCCTCTCTGGCAAAAGAATGTTGAAAATTATCTCAAATTTTTTTGGTTAAAGCTGTGTATGTGGATATTGGTATCCCAGATGGTTTTTCTCCTCCTCTATTACTTTTGATTCTTTCCCGCAACATCCTGGATTGCTATGGGAGGGGAATCCACAAAAAACTTAACGACTCTTCCTTAGTTGGTTAGTATCCTCACAGCTCTCTTACATCTCGGCCTGTCACAGTCTGTTAAAAAAAATCCATTATAGTAGAAGAAATAAGGAGACTGATTGACCTAGTTGTGTGAGAACCATGAGCAAACAATAGTCACTCTCCCTTTTTCAATATTTTTTTTTTTTTTTTTTTTTTTTTTTTTTTTTTTTTTTTTTTTTTTTGAGATATATACAAGAGTTGTTACATTCTTGTACAGCCACTAGTATGCGTAGCGTTTCGGGCAAGTCCGTAATCCTATGGTCCCTGGAATACGATCCCCTGCCGCGAAGAATCGTTTTTTCATCCAAGTACACATTTTACTGTTGCGTTAAACAGAGGCTACAGTTAAGGAATTGCGCCCAGTAAATCCTTCCCGGCCAGGATACGAACCCATGACATAGCGCTCACGGAACGCCAGGCGAGTGTCTTACCACTACACCACGGAGACTGTAATAACAGATATGACAGCCACACCATCAGGAGATCCACACCCCCCCCCTCACAAATGAAATGAGAACACTGACCTGCTCGCGTGAATGGTGAGCAACTATGAAGCAAGAGAGGGCGGCTCTGTCTTATATTGACAGGAAACAGGAAACTCTCTTAAAAAAAAAAAAAAAAAAAATACAGTTTTGAGATTAATTTTTAAAAATTAAATGTTGTAAATGAATTGGAATGGTGGTATCCATTTTTTCATGTCTTGTTCCATATATGTTATAGTCGGACAATTTTTTTTTTTTTCAAAATGGGTTCAAACATCAAATAACTAAAATATTTATCTCGCCCAAAATAGCTTTGTTCTTCTCTTAACAAAAGTTCTTCTTCATAATAACTTTTGTAGTATGTCAACAAAGGTGGAATCGATATTCCGTCGATTTGCACTAAAGCTTCTTTTTCCTCTTCTGAAGCTTGAACCATATTTAGAAATAGGATAGGGTCTTTGATAAAGGATTTATATCCACTTTTATTGCTTGTTATTTCCAATTTTCCATCAAAATTATAATCACATAATATTGTATATCTTTCATCTAAGTTTGAAATAATATTGTGATACTACCTCTTTGGTCTGCTTGAGCTGCCAACACATCTCCTAAAAATACATTAAAAATCACTAACCTGGTCACGTGGATAGAGAGCAACTGAGCAAGTATGAAGCTGCTCTTGTCTTATATACAGCCTGACAAAATTATCCCCTTTAAAAATAAATGTTCTATCATACCTCCCACTCATTTGACAAGGGAGAACTCTGTGGTCTCCATTTTCTCATGATCACAAGATTTTCAACGCTTTATCCAAATGGGATAAACAGGCAGGAACAACTGTGACTGTTGTACAACAATAGTATAATTAACCTATATCTATATGAAATGCCTTAAATATTTGTGGTGAAAATAAATTTTGGTTCCCTTCTTTTAGTAACTGATGTGATAAAATCTTTTCATTATCCCATTCTATTACAATATGTGGAATTTGATAGATGAGTTTGATAAAAGATGGCATCAAGAAAGGTAGTGAATGCCCCAAAACAGAAGTTAACATGGATGATATACATGTTTTCTAAGGATGGGAGTTTTCCTTTTCCTTTTTCTATATTAATTCTGAATAATAAAGTAGAAGCTACACTCACTAATTGTTGAAATTTAACCTGGTCAATAGGAACATAAGATTTGTGTAAGTACCAAATTATAATATATTGTAAATGAGGCAAAACAATTTTATACTGTTGTTGTTGTTGTTGTTGTTGTTTGTGTTTATGGGCATTATTAAAATTTACAGTTTCATAATCAATGTTAAATGAATTTATTGGAATGACATAGGCTATAGTTTTATATTTCTTTTTATTTTGTGTTATATACAAGTTAGTAGATGAGTTTAAGAGTTTATTGGAATAAACATAAATCGTCATTTTTTAATACAGTCATCACAAAAGTGATGAGATTCGATTGACTCATCTGCAAGTCTTCGTAATGTTGGTATTTGGAGGAGGTGTAGTGGTTTATTTGACTGGCGACATTTATAACAACATGCTACATTCTTACTTTTTTCCAGTTGACGCCATTTTTCAACTGGCGTCAACTGAAGGTCGGATGGACTGTTTTTAAAAGGTGTTCTGGAGAAATGTATTTTAAGAGAGGTTCCATAAAAGTATCAAAATTATGTAATTCCATATTATCGAAATCAAAATTGGCATTCATTTTTTATCTAAAGGGTTAGGTTTTCAACGATGTTTGAGGTTTTAAGCAATTCTATAATATTTTTTTGTATCTCTTGACTTTTATAGACATCATTCAAAATCAATGTTGGATTATATGAGTGAATAATTTTTCTTAAAATGTGGCGTACTTTATCTCGTCTTTCACAACCCCACATTAACATCACACACATTGTCAAGGTTACAATGATACCATACATAGTAGGCATGACACTGTATTTATCTCGTTTAGGCAAACGTGTAAAATATCGGTTAGAAAGATATTGAACATATCTTTTATAATTGAGTTTTGATTTAGATATTTGTTTAGAAAAGACATCACAGATATTTTCGGAATGAAATACTGGCATCGGTTCTGTGATTATAGAATATATATTTAAAGAAGGAAGAAAAAGGCCTCCGTAATCAATTAATTTAATTCGATGAATGTCATCATTGGATACAAATACATTTTGAGGATTAATATCGTAATAAGTACCTGATATATATTTGTCAGTAGTATTATATAAGACTAATTGAACATCAATAAGCTGTCTAAGAACTGTAGTAAGCAATTGTTGACGACAATACTGATCATTTTTCAATAAGTCGACTTTTTCCCTTAGTAGGATCCAATCGCGTGGGTTTAAGTATTCCATTTCGATAAAGTAGCCTATAGATTTAGATTTGAAAGGACATTTATACTCAATATTATTCAAAGAATGAGGAACTTTTGTAGGTTGTGATGACTCTAGAAATTTACCTTGTGGACAGTGTATTACATTATAGGCAGTTTCGACCATAAACACACGATACACTTGAACAAAGAATGCCTTTCTGATATTTTCATCAAGACGTGCAATGTTTTCAATCTCCATTAAAAAATCCCTTTTCCGGCGAAAACTCTTTCGAGCCACAAATGTTTGTAGATACTTTTTTCCTCGTTTGTGCTTCTTCTTAGAAGATTTAAAAAGTTTGGAAGCCGTGTGTGGGTAAATATTTTGAAACACATGTATTTGATGTGGTAATCTAGGATCAAGAAGTTCAATAGTAGGTACTTGGACAAGATCAACTTTACCATAGGCACCTTTCCCTAAATGACGTTTGTGGGTATTAAATGTAAAACGAATATGATTAGATATTCTATTATTTAGTGTTTCACATTCATCAGGCTTAGTCAATTTGTTTTTCCCCTTAATGACTTCCATTTTTTAATTATTTATGATATAATCCCAACTTGAAAACGGATACCAAACCCAACTCTTATAAGTCTTATGAAATTTTGATAGAAGGTATAAAAAAAGAAAAACGTATATATATTAAATATATCATAACTATATATAATACAACAGTTTTTGTTTTTCATATATTATAATACAAACACTGTCATGACAAATACAACTGAAAATATTTGAAGTAATTCACAAACTATTGGACTGAAATGGAGGAATTTATCAAGAAAGGTAATCAAACATATCCTAATTTCTTAAAAATATATTCTTTGGCAACATATATTAGAAGATAATTATGGACTGTAATGGTATAACCAATGTTTCTTTCTTCTTTGTAGATAACTTGGAGTTTATTAATGGAGACATTACTGACCCTGTATATAGAAGCCCCAATATAGCGCTTGTACAAATACTCAACTGTGTAGCTGTTAAATCTCATGGACTTTCTCAGATTCTTGCTGAGATATATCCATACTGTGGTTCTTATACACGACGCCGGGCAATAGGCACTTTAAACCGTGCTATGCTTGAAGATAGACCTCAACCAGGAAATATTGAGATTTGTCATCCTAACACTGTAACAAAGGGGACCAGTAGTTATAAATGTTTTTGGGCAGTTTTATATGGGGAAGGAGAAAAATCAAAACCTTTATACTAAAAGACTCATACAGCAGTTACAGCAGTCGTGTACTGTTGATGTTGGACCTAAAGGAAGAAATCCTAGACATTTAGAACCTTTCGATCATCAACTTTTATCTGGCCTTTTAAAAGATACATCCCAAAACAGGATTTATTGGTTTAATGAAGGTCTAAATAAATTAGCAGTGCAAGTATCTAATGGAAAATACAGTTTGGTAATTTTTCCATCGTTAATTGGGTGTGGATTGGCTGGTGGAAACTGGGAAAGAGACTACTTACCAGCAATTATAAAATTTTCTAGACAGGTCTACCCCTTTGGTGTCAGAGTTAAAATTATAAACAAAATTATGTCAAAGACATCATAACAATGAAAAGAATAGTTAAACCTCCTAATTTATATATATATTTTTTTTCATAGGTTCCCCTCTTTATGACAAAAAAAAAAAAAAAAAACAGGACAGTGTCATTAACATAAATAAGACGGACCTCCACCCTCCCTGGTCAATTGTTGTTGTGTGATGATTTAATCCTGACAACAGAATGAACCAGTCAGTGGGTTTAGATATGTTCCCTAAAACTTTATGAACTGATTGAGGTGAGAGAGACCATAGTTACTAATTGAAGAAATTTTATCTCTACCCTTCTACCACTACTACTACTACTACTACTACTACTACTTCCATCCTACTCTTATTTACCCTATCACTTTTCAGACATCTTTCTACATACCAAACCCGAGAAAAGTGTTGTTTTTTTTGTTTATTTTTTTTTTGAATAGTTAATTGTGGAATAAAGAGCTTTTTCCCCTTGTTTACAACTCCATTTCTTCCCCCTTTTTTTTAATTAATATTAATGTTATCTTTCATATTTCTTCTAGGTTTAATATGGAATTATCCCTGGGGAAATGTCCAAAGAGAAGACATTTAAAAAAAAATATATACAAAATATCAAATTCAAAAAACTCAAGAGGTTGCCAACTTTTTTTGACTTGCAAGATTTCTCCTACAAGGTCAAGATTACAGCAGAATATCAAAGTAAGAAACATCATAGAAATTATGACAGAAGCAGAAAAGGCATCGTTAACTATTATATTTAATTGTTCACCAAATATCAGATCAATTGATACTGATATAAATCTGTTTGAAAATGAACATGATTTTAGACAAGACGAGTGTTTTGAAACTAAAAATAATTCTACAGTCCTGGTTAAAATACCATTTTTGAAAAAATATCAAACAAACCTGGTGTCCAACCGACTCTGGGGACCTGATAATAAGGACGTTGTCATTGATATATCAATTAAACACGGTTCCCTTAAAACTATCAAGAAAAATGTCATTCGTCATCAAATTGTATCTTGCCCCATTTGTTTAGATATGAATGGGTCAGGTGACATGGTTTTTATGTTTGATGATTATATGGTTGGATGTGGTCACAGTATTTGTCCTCAATGTATGTTTACATTATCAGCCAAAATTTTGTTGGGTAAAAAATCTACAGGGAAATTTGATTATAATAATTATGGCTGCCTTAGATATATGAATAATTCTTATGGGATGTACTCTTTTTTATCAAACATTATCTACAAAGATGAAATATTTTGTCCACTTTGTAAGCAAATAGTAAAAAGTGTGTTTGTGTTGAATATGCATCATCTAAAATGTAGCATTAGGGAATTTTCTCGTAAGTATGCACAAATCTTATTTTGGGGTAATCAAACTGACAGGCTGTTTTTAGAAGCCGCAACTAGTTTTATATATGGAGTGGAGCAATTGGCAGTCACTGATTTGTATATAGAAAGATATATTATGGAAAACAGTTGGATTTTTGACGAATATGTGACACCAGTTACCCTATACCTTAACTTTAATGAAACACTTTCAGAGATGAAACTTGTTTTTAAGAGTTTACAGCCATATTTATTAAAACTAGCCTCAAAAAATTCTAATGATCCATCAAATAGAAAATACTTATTATTCTTTAACCAACTTTGTCATAGAAAGGGAGGTGAACCAATCCTGAGACCAACATTCATTAAATAAAACAATTAAATTTTTTTTTTTTTTGTAAATATATGTATGTGTTATTTGTACCTCTGTTTGGGTTTCAATCAGAGGGCATCAATTTCTCAGGCAGCAACAGGTACCACCTAGCGTTCATATTCATATGACAACCCAAGGCCAGCCATCACCACTTCAGTTGCAAGGTCCACCGCAGGTACAGTCACAGTTGCCACCCCAGGGCCCAGCTCAGGCACCAATGCTATAAAAACTCTAATCCGAAAAGTTAAAATGTCATCCTTACCACATTTCCATATTATATTTTTATTCATTTTATATATATATATATTTTTTTTCTTTTTTTTGGGATAATGATGATGATGATGATGCTGATGAGGAGGAGGAGGGTGTAATTATTTATTTCTTATGTTTTCTCATTTGAAACTGTGTTTGGTTGAAGTTGTAGCTGGTTAGATACATTATCCAAATCTGTATCTACAGTATTTTTTAGTCCATCTGTGAGTGTGTTTTGACTCAAGGTTGTGCAGTGTGCTCGCAGAGTATATCAGAATCCTAAAACAAAGAAAAAAAAGTGTCCTTTTTTTGTAAGTATATGAAACATATAAATAAATAAATAAATAAATAAATAGCATACACCTTAACCTTTTAAGTTAATGTGTTTTTTTTTCAGAAGATGGGTGAGAGGGAAAAAGGTAAGAAGATCTTTATGCAGAGGTGTGCACAGTGTCACACTGTTGAATTAAACGGCAAGCACAAAACTGGACCCAATCTAAATGGCCTCTTCGGCCGCCAAACTGGTCAGGCTTCTGGCTATATTTACACTTATGCCAACAAGGCCAAGAGTATCACGTGGGACAAAGATAATCTGGATATCAACTTGACCAACCCCAAGAAATTTATTCCAGGCACAAAGATGGTGTTCGTTGGTCTTAAGAAGAAGAATGAGCGTGCAGACTTGATTGCTTACCTGGAAACCTCCACCAAGTAGAGCAAGCATTAATATTTTTGTGGTCTCACCACTTTAAATCAATAAATCATCCTGCTATCAAAATTTACTAAAAAAAAAAAAAAAAAAAAAAAAAAAAGGCAGTAAAAATTACAAAACGTTGCTCAAAGAGTGGAGGAGACAGCTGGTTGCCCGGAGTAGATGGTAGCAGTATCAGCTGAATTATATAAAAATCAAGTAGTCGCAGGCTACTCTCACATTTTACATCCACTGACGGCCAACCAACACACGCTTTGCTACTCTTCCATCCAATAGAAATTTAGTAGCCACATTCTTACTAATATTTGGAATATTCAGGTGTACAAAGTGTGATGATATATGTTGTATTAGGCTAGGAAACCTTGACCGAATTTATCATTTAAATTCGGCGAAGAGTGAATTAATTGCTCGAATAGTGGTGAAAGAATACGGATCATTTTATGTAGAAAAGGTAAACCGCGTACTTTTCATAACCCGAAATCCCCATCTCTTTATGGACCTCATTCAAATGGGAGAAAAGGAAGAAATCTGTCATCATTATTTATATGTTCGATATCTATATTAATGAAAAGTTCCTCTTTTTTGTTCATATTTTTTTAAATCCTTTAAATATTCAATTCTAATACTTTCTCGAAATGATCTGCCCTAGCAACAAATAGGGAATTAATTATTGGCTAAGATTTATTGTCATATGAATTTTTTATTATATATTTGTGATAGAATTTAATCAAATAAATCCCAATAACATATGGTCTTTGTTTCAAGGTTATCTGACCATGGCATAGACAAACAAAGACTACTTTTTTTTTTTCCGTGGCATAACGTGTCGATGTTAATGTACTATTAGATCAAAGATCAAAGTGACTGAACTCTGGCCGATGGTAGATTTAACCAGTTCAGTTATCATTTTCTGCACTTCAGAAGAGTTCATCATTTGAATAAAAGGTTACTAAAATATGTTCTCGTTTTTGGTTAATGAATGGATGGATAGTTAGTGAAATTCTAAATTTTTATTACTTTTATACTTCTTGTCAATTTGTTTTTCCTAATTTGTGATAATATTTGCTGAAAACTTTGTTCTGGTTGAATCTATACTTAAATTTTTTTTCACACTCATTGTACATAAAGGGATTTACTCCTACTAACATTCGGAATACTCATTTGCACAAAGGTTTTAAAACCATGGTATCCATGTTTCCCTTTAAATCTTTTACATCTTCGATTACATCAAGTTCCCAAATAAAAAAATATGTAGACAAATATTTTTCAATTGGTTTAAATATTACTTTAGAACCATCTATAAGTAAATTAATACAATTTAACCCCCAAATTGTAAATGTTTATGCTATTAAAATATGGATGGGATCTACTCAAGAAGGATATCCTGCGGCATCCCAATTGCAATTTATACTGCGAGTCTTATTTAATGAGGCTGAAAATTATTGTTCTTATATGTTTGTAGAATTCTTCTCTAACATTGACCAAAGAAGCATTATGTTCTGTGAACATAATTTCAAGTATTCCCATGATCCGGATTACTTAATAGTGCCTATCAAGGGATATAGGTCCTACGCCAAAGATCCTTCCATATTTCTAATGATGATACAAGCTTCCAAGCAGGAACGAGAAGCTCTGAGAGAGATGATGATAGCAGACGGAATATCGATTCCATCGTCATGTAGCAAAGTTGATCAGGCAGCGCTGAAAAAGCTTATGTCTATAAAACAATATTTGAATCGGTATTATTATTTCAGGCACATGATGTTTAAAAATATACGTTGGGAATTAACCCGAGATGTGAGAGCTTACGAAGCATGGTTTAAAAATAAAAAATTGCTTAAATACGTTAATCGAAGGATGATTCGACATAAACCCTATTGTTTACATGATGGGAAGGCATATTATCATCACAAGCCTCGTCAAGATATAATTTATAGGGACCCCAACTATAAACGTTGTTATCCTTATGGGGTACCCGAATATTGTAATAAATGGCCTAAAAATTATACATTTCGGGTTTTCAGTGATGGTGATAAAAAGTGTGATGATATATGTTGTATTAACATAGGAAAGCTTGACAGAATTTATCATTTAAATTCTGCGAAGAGAGAATTAATTGCTCGAATAGTATCGAAAGACTATGGATCCTTTTATGTAGAAAGGGTAAACCGCGTACTTTTCATAACCCGAAATCCCCATCTCTTTATGGACCTCATTCAAACGGGAGAAAAGGAAGAAATCTGTCGTTTTATTATAGAAGACGAAGGTTTATCATCATCATCATCATCATCACCACCACCTCCATGTAAAAACACCTACAAGCCAAATAGTTTGCAGGCAATGTGCGTCAATCAATTTGTGAATTCCTTTTTGGATATTAATAGAATGGGATATTGGACCGTGGCCTGCTTACGTAGAACAATCAACACCAACCCTAATATTCCTCATTTTTTAAAACGCCAAATAATCAATGAAGTTCAACGGAATCTAATGATTAGATCATGGGAAAGAGCAGTAGCAGATGAAACAACTACTGAACTTTTATTTCAAACGCACCACAGACCCCGAGATGAGATACATTGGCAAATTGGATAGCGATCACTATTCATACATTTTGTATGGTTTAGTGACGGTGATGACCACTGCCATTTAATGATACTCGTTCACATGTCCAAAACAGTAGTGACATATTTATTGGGATTGTGTAAGAGACACAAAGCACTGTGTAGTATTTTAAGTTATTTTACTGAATTGATTATGTTATAAAATATATTTGTTTATTATTCTTATAATAAATAAATCTTGAAGTTAGGAGCAAATGCTAAAAGTATAAATAAAAACCATTGATGAATCTTAATAATGTAATAATGCCAAACCAATTAATTCACATATTTCTTTACATTACAAAGGAAACATAAGTAACTGAATGGGCTCTGGCCGAAATCAAGGCCTTTAAAAACGTATTCGTCTTTCGTTTTGTATAGATCCTGTTGATCATTTCATTTACTGACGACGTCATTATACTTGGCTTCAATGCCCCCACCATCATTATTACCCCCTCCTCTCATATTATTTGAGATAACTAAAATTAAGTCAAATGGTATAAAAAGGGGAACTAATTATTATTAAAAGTACAGGTTTTCAACAACTATTGTCACTAATTAGAAATTAAATTTTTGTAAGAAGTGTATAAAAGTAATAAAAATTTAGAATTTCACTTAACTATTACATTCATTTGCCCAAAACGAGCACAGTAATAATAAGTATAATGACGTCGTCAGTAAACGAAATGATCAACTATATTTTATTCTTTAGAAAAGAGTATGATGCTGTAAAACTTAAACATATCTTAGTAACCTTTTATTCAAATGATGAACTCCTAGCTACCAAAAAAATTTTGGTATCATGTAATAATGGTAAGTGGTGGCCATTGGGAGTAGAAGAATTTAATTATCCACATAAGATGGATTACAATGATCTATACAAAACGAAAGACGACCACGTTACTTCTATTTTTAAAGGCCTTGATTACCTGGAAACCGAAGGTAGATTACCGAAACCTTCAATAGATTTGAGTAAATATCCCCAATATGAATTAACCACCCATATAACTGTTATTGAGGTGCTAACTAAATTGTCGAGGCTTCAAGATAATGTGGCTCATTTACAAAATGTTGCCTTGCGACTAAGTACGTAGTAAGTCTAAAGTACGGAAGGAAGCAGTACGTAAGTCTGAAATACAGAAAATGATAACTGAACTGGCTAAATCTACCATCGGCCAGAGTTCAGTCAGTCACTTTGATCTTTGATCTAATAGTACATTAACATCGACACGTTATGCCACGGAAAAAAAAGTAGTCTTTGTTTGTCTATGCCATGGTCAGATAACCTTGAAACAAAGACCATATGTTATTGGGATTTATTTGATTAAATTCTATCACAAATATATAATAAAAAATTCATATGACAATAAATCTTAGTCAATAATTAATTCCCTATTTGTTGCTAGGGCAGATCATTTCGAAAAAGTATTAGAATTGAATATTTAAAGGATTTAAAAAAATATGAACAAAAAAGAGGAACTTTTCATTAATATAGATATCGAACATATAAATAATGAAAAATTTAACACCAAAAAAATTCCTGGATTACATTATTTACCCCTGAGACATAATCTAATAAGATACTTATTTATAGCTTATAAGTTATACAAGTTAATAAATGATAATATTAATGATTCCCACATTAAATTTAATTATCCGCCCAATCTTAGCAGAAGACAGTTAATTTATTGGAAAATTTACGATATGTCAGGATTAACAGCTGATAATAAATTTATCTGGTATGAATTTTTTTTTACACAATTTCACAATCAGGATATTGTAATTGACGAAGATTTTGGGGTATATTCCCCATTTAAAATTGAAGAGGCCAAAATGATAATATATATTAACACTGTGGTAGATTTATGGTTTTTTCTTTTAGATGGGGTAAGAAATGTTGAACAAAGTTTAAGTGAGTATATTATTAGAAATTGTTTAACTTATGAACAAACATTTGAAGTAAACAAAAAATCAATTACAAATATTGATATGTACATTAAAATCGATGAAGTCGTGAGATATGATGAGAATATAATTGAGCATCTTATTAGTAATTATGAAAAAAATAATAATTGGTCAAAACTAAGAAATATATCACTATCTACAGCGTGGGACATGCATTGTGATTTATTAGAACAATTTACTAGTATTATTAATAAAATTAAAAATCCAATAGAAACAATACCAAGAGATGCCAAATTTTATTCTTATCTTTCCCCTGATTATGTAGTAACTAAAATGGTGGCTTACCTCTCACAAAAAAGGGAAAATATTACTATTTGGAAAAATCAGTACCAAAATTACTCCATTAAAAAGAATGGAATTATAAAAAAGATGAGAAATCGGGGGGTGTTGAAAGATCACGTTGTAGAAAGGGAGGTAGAAGAAGAAGAAGAAGACAAAGATTACATTTGTACAACATAGCAATGATGAAATAATGATGAAAGATATTTGTAATGGTTATGTCAGTTTGTTCAATCTTCTCCAGATTTTTATTCCGTTACAACTTTCCAATCATAACATCTTGATGACAAAACTAAACCTTTAATAATGAATGATGACAAAACTAAACATTTAATAATGAATAATTCATTAAAATAGATAATCACTTTTGAGCCTAGAATTAGAAAAACAAACTAAAAGTTGTAAAGAAGGATGAGCTTTAGTCAAAAACTAATCTGGTATTAGGGAGACAGGGGAAACCTGGCAAGGATAACCTTGGAAAGGACGTTATATAAAGAGACTCCGACAACTTGGCGGTCCACATTCTAGAACTAACTAAGTACAGTCGTCACAACCAAAAAGTGCAGTATAGGATTTGCCCATTAGAGTCATAAGTCAATTATGAACCAACAACCCCATCTTCATCCTGTAGACGATTGCTTGCTGGAATATTCCAGAACTATATCTGGTTGTAGCAACATAGATCCTATTCGCCTACTAAATATTTGGAACAGCCTCAGGGTCGATAACAACCTTCGCCCAATAAATATAACACCGGACACTCTGAACATAATTGACCCAAACCGGTTTCCTATCGACAACCCAACTTTACATGCTCCTGAGACATCCAATCCCCCCCTCCCATTATCTTGTCCACCAATCCAAAGTCCCCCAATTACTCCAGCTGAACTCTGTAACAATCACCTCATCAACTAATGATCTTAACCCACCCTCTAAGAGAACATAGAAAATCGATTAGATCAGCAGAAATAACAAGATCCAACAGTGACAATGATTCATCTGAAAAATCGTCCAAAAGTGGAGTGGACTCATAGGATGAAAAATCTCCAGATCAAGTAAGTAATTATCAAAAGGTATCAAAGCCGAGGAAGAAAAAAATATTGTTTAAAATAGGTGGTAAAAGAACTGTAAATTATCTGAACATAGCAAAAATCATAGTGTTGATTTTAAACATTACTGGACAATGTTGATGATTTAGTAGTTGGGGTGTTGATAACCAGTGGTGATGATGGTGATGGTGGCTAAAGTCGAGGGGTGCTTGGGATATATATAGCTGAGCGGAAAGGGTTTAAATATTTGGGAGAGAGAGAGAGAGGTGACATCATATTTTAAAGGATGTGGTAACGTCAGATGATAACAAAACTTGTCCAGAGTATATAAACAGATGACTGTTACAGCTTAACCAGCACTACACAACAAGCCTTTGACTGACTATAAAGCTTATCCATCTTTACAACTGAAGAGTTGCTCACTTGAAACATAAAGTATGTTTTTTTTTTTTTATTTAATTTTGTCATTGTTTATTGTTTGAGTCTTTATTTGGTTCATTTTGAAACATAAGGTATATTTTAAAAACTTTTTGTTTAATTTTTTGTATCACTATTTAATTCTTTAGAAAGGATTGTTTTAATAATTCTAGGCTTTGGTTCTGTATCAGACGTTTTTGTTAATTAATTTTATAAATATTTAGGATAACGATTTAACTGATTTTGTTTTTTCGTAGATGAAAGAAGTCTCTCAACATCGCTGTCGTCGTTCACGTCGATCGAAGAATGATAAATATCTTCTACCCCAGAAAATAAAAAGAGAGGATGCCCAGAGGTATGGACAACTTGGTAACAAAAATTGTGGCCCACATATGAACCCCTATAGATGGATGGTTGGTTTTAATACTGAAGAAAAGAAAAGAAGGATCTTAAGGAGCAAACCATGTTCTTATATATGCACCTTATTTATCACATTCGATCCATTTAATCCACATGAAGATGGACTATTAGACTGGGATATTAACATTGAGATAGAACGTAATTTAAATACATCCTGCCTTGAAATTCAATTTGAAGGCAAGGATTCAGAATGTGATTTTGTGGATCTGAGAGGACATTTTGGACTAACTGATCTCAAGGAGATATTTAAAAGAATAATATATATTCTCCCAGAAGTCGAGCTATCCAAAATATTCAAAATAATCCCATCCTTTAAAGATGAAAAGGTTTTAAAGCATACTGAAAAGATTAAAAGTCGTTTCACAATTGAAAAGTATAGGTGTAGATTTTCAAATTTTTTGAGTGTTCTATTTAAACCTGTCATTGTTACTAAATTGGAGTATTTGCTTGGTAAATAACAGTGTATGTAATTTGGTACTAAGTTGGATTTGTGCTGATTGATTGATGAGGTATGGGGGCAAGAGTTGTTTGTCTCCTAATTCATATATCTTATAGGATCTAAGTTGGATTTGTGATGACAGGAAAATATTTATTATTTGTTTGTCGAACTTAATTAAGCTTTGTTTGAATTTTTTTTTTTTATATACCACCACTACAAAAGCTCTAAAGTCCTCCACATTATTGTAAAAAAAAAAAAGAGATAATGTTTACTGAAAAATGAGTAGTAGTATTAAGGGGTAAAGTAAAAGTTGTTCAATTTGTTTATAAATTTATTTATGAAATGGTTATAGAAAGAGCTGCAACTGGTCCAAGTTTCAGCATCACACCCTAAACAGAAAAGGAGAAAAAAAATACACAACGTATTATGCAACGAATTTTCAACATTTTCAAATAATTTCAGGGAACACATATGTCAACAAAAATATTTCTATAACAATCAGATATTAAATTTAGCACATAATAAAGGATTCTATTGATCAGTTTTATCAAAAGAAGTGTTTAGTGCAATAATATAATTATTCAAAGTTACCCTTCCAAAAATATACAATATTTGATGTTTAATCAACAAATGGACTTTGGACTAAAATGTCTCAATAGGTTTGTAGAAGCACAAACTCTATAAGGTGTAATTTGCATGTAAATTGATTAATAAATGAAAGCTGAGAAACACCTTGAAGTTGTAAATTACTTACCTGAGTAAAATAAGATCAAAGTAGTCGAGTGTGTCATCGACCGATTTCGTTAATAATTGGCACCCTTGCAGATAGGCATCCATTGAGCAAGGTGTGCAATATCCTGCACATACATATTACCAGACTTCGACTTGTATGACTTACACCAGATGTAGACGGCACTGCCACACCAGCCACAGCATGTAGATGGCACTGCCACACCAGATATAGATGGCACTGCCACACCAGATATAGATGGCACTGCCACACCAGATGAAGACAGCACTGCCACACCAGCCACAGCAGTAGATGTAGATGGCACTGCCACACCAGATGTAGATGGCACTGTCGTGGCCGTTCCATACACATCGAGGGGTTGAGGATGTGTGAGGAGGGTCGAAGCGGGGTGTGGCTGCTGCGTCATGCCTCTCACAGCTGAGGCGGGGAGGCCGCCTGTATCTTCACTTGATAATAACCTCCCTTGTGCTACAGCGTCTCTCCTTTCCAGCCAACGACGGCGACCGCGTGTCAAATTGGCTACTCTTGCATTCAGACCCTTCCGTTTATAGTCATTGTGCGCTAGACGCTACAAAAGCGAGATTCCAGGAGCAAAAATGGAGCGCGCATCAACACCCTCCACTCTCAACAGGACACAACATGTGACTGGTAGCTGGCTGCCTCTCCCACCCCCGCTAGGAGACGGTTGCCATTGAGTGTATATTTGTTGTCATATATACAGAGTTATTTCCGACGTTATTACGGAAAAATTGACGTTTAAAACGTACGACGCAATACTCTTTGTCGCGCCACAGCCGCGGGGCACCGGATTCTGCAAAATTACGCATGGAAATGTACCATAAATACTTTAATTTATATCATAACATTCTCGGGTTTGCGCCAAAGTGTTACCAGAACGTTGTAGTATTTTTATAAATTTTTCAAAAAGATTCGATTTTTCCGAATTTTTGTGATGATAAGCCCCCTTAAGAAGATGAAAATATTACATAATATATAATTAATGAATAATGAATAGTTCATTCCCTTTTTTGAAAGGAGAGGGAGTATTCCAAAGTGTAATTTATTTTATGTTTGCCGTACAAATTAATTAAATGTTTAAATGGTGGTGAAAGAATATTCATTTTTCTGAAACATATTCTTCATATACCTCTCTCATTCAAACGAAGGAAAGGGAAACTAAAGTCACTGTTTAATTTTACACAACAAAACATTTATCTTCATCATCAGCATGTCAAAAAAAAATGACAAGAGCAAGGTAATAGTAGTATACAAGACAAAGAACGCAATGAGTTTGTGATTTAAATTTTTACATTGAACGACAATTACATTATTACAATGTGTACTACAATATTGACCTACCTTATGTTAAATGTGGTTAAGAACTTATTACTGTGTCTTTGAAGCTATACAAAAATAATAAAAACATCTCGAGCATAAACATTGATATAAAAATTAAATAATAATTTATATTTATAAGAAATAATGTCCGTCTACGATGACATAACCATGGCACAACTAGCCAGATTAAGAAGACCATGGAGAACTTTTATATCTTCGATTAAATACGACGATGAACTAACAAGAATGATATATCTATATTATGCCGATAGACTTGATATTACTCTGGAATTACATTGCAATGTACCACCACCAATGGTACATCGTGTGCATAAAACATACAGTGTATCAATAACGCCTGTAACTCTTTATTCGATAAAATTTTGGATGGGAACGAATAAAAAAGGGTACCCCGTGGCATCACAATTGCAATTTATAATGCGAGTTATGGTAACTGACAGGAAAACGGGAAAATATTATTATTTGTTTGTAGAACTTATCGCTAACCGCGACGAACGGCGTACAATGTTCTGTAAATTCAATTTAAATAAATCTTCTTTGTATGGCCAAAATGAAAGACTCAAATGCCAAACTCATGTAAATGGATATCGATCCTATGCTAAAGATCCGCTTGTATTTCTGACGATGATACAAGCGTCTAACGAAGAAAGAGAAGCTCTGAAAGAGATGATGAGAGCCGATGGAATAAGAATCCCTTTATCATCATCATCATCATCTTATTCATATAATAAAGTTTGTCAAACTGCAAAAGAGAAGCTTTTGAGATTGAAACGATATTTCAATCGACATTATTACTTTAGGTATATGATGTTCGACAATATACAGTGGGAATTAACCAGAGATGCTATTGCTTTCGAAGCCTGGTTATATGGCCAAGAATGGTCTGAATACGCTCATGAAAAGAGAATTCAACACGAAAAATATTGCTTGTTCAACGACAGAGAGTTTCAACTAACAAAGTTGCACATGAAACCCAGTTTTAAGTTTTTTTTTAGAAGGTTCGTGCATATGTATGACTGTGGGAAAATTGGTTACACCATACTTTGGAATAAGGACACTACTACCACATATCGGGTATTTAGCGATTGTGAGGAAGAATACTCTGAATTTTTTTGTGGTACTGATCATTTATTAAATCACGTCGACAGAGTGTATCATGTGAATCAATTTGGTAACTGGTGGCATGATGATGGTGATGGAAGAAACATGGAACCATGTGTGAATTCATATGGTGAACTAATTGCACGCATGCATGTGAAAAATTATGGAAAAATTTATTTCGAAATGATCATAGTAACTTATAGCACCCCATTCGACGTACTATCTGAATGTATTCTTTTTCTAACCCGAGATCTCAAACTCTTTGTGGATATTATTCAAACGGGGAACAAGGATGAAATTTATAGTTTTATCGTTCGAGACGAGGGTTTATCAACATCTCCGCACAAATATGACAATCGTTTACGAGCTATATGTACTCGGGCAGTTACAAGTTATTTTTTGGATGTTAGAACAACAGAATGGGGTTGGACAGCGGCCACTCTGTGCGAAGAAATGGTTTCCACCCTCCAGATCCCGGATTCCTTTAAATATCAATTTATCGATGATGAACTTAAATGGAGTCTAATGGTTAGTTCCTGGAAGAGAGCCGTGGAAGATTTGACATTAGATGATAATATAGCTGAACGGAGCAAGGCTGCATTTATGGCTAAATCACAAAAACTGGATAAATTGATAGATGAAAAAATAGCCGTCACACTGGAGTACTTGAGCCAGCAGGGATGTCTTGATGAGTTGGATATATATACATTATTTTATGCTTCTTTAGTAAAAGATCCTATTATAAACTTGGATTATGCTTCTTTGGCCATAATATGGGGAACCATTAAAGAACAATAAATGAGGGCGCTGGGGCATCTTCCCGCTCTCACAGTAGGGAAGGAGGGGAGGGGGGGCCATCTTCCCGCTCTCACAGTAGGGAAGGGGGGGGGGGGCATCTTCCCGCTCTCTCAGTAGGGAGGTGAAATATGTGTATGGGTGTACTCCTGTCCGTGGTGGTTCCCTATTTACTACCGAGTGAACAGGAGCACCAGGGTGAAAGAAAATGACCATTTGTTTCTGCTTTTTTTTCTGGGGATCAAACCCGGGCCCTTAGGACTACCACCCTAGAGCGCTGTCCACTCAGCCGCCAGGCCCTGTGTACTCGCCTAATTTTGCTTACCTTGCGGGGGTTGAGCTCTGACTCTTTGGTCCCGCCTCTCAACTGTCAATCAACTGGTGTACAGATTCCTGAGCCTATTGGGCTCTATCATATCTACATTTGAAACTGTGTATGGAGTCAGCCTGCACCACACCACTACCTAGTGCATTCCATCCGTTAACTACTGACATTGAAAAGTTCTTTCTAACGTCCCTGTGGCTCATGTGGGTACTCAATACCCACCTGTGTTCCCTTGTGTGTGTACCACCCATGTTAAATAATTCATCCTTTTCTACCTTATCAATTCCCCGTGTGCGGTAGACACGCTTTGCCCGCAGATAGTATCAGTTAAGCCTTTCCAGGAGTAAACTGGAAAGAGATTGAAAAGCTTGCAAGCCCTTTTACCGGGAGAAGCCAACGTGTTTTGCTCGAGTGTTCGTGTCTTGAGGAAACACGGTCGCGTCGCCGCCTGGTTGATTATGCTTGAGGAAGGCAGGTATCAAGCAGGAGAGAAGGAAGGAGGTGGGTAGGTGGGGAGGTGTTAGGGGTGAGGTAATGTGCAGTATCTCCCTCCTTGCCTTCTACTCTCATCCCTCCCAGCCTATGTAGAAAAAAATCACTCAACCAACGTTACCAGGTTTTTGTAACATACACACATTGAGGAGCATTGGCCAACTCAATTCATACATTTTGTATGGTTTAGTGACGCTGACGACCACTGATATTTAATGAAACTCGTTAACGTGTCTAAAACAGTGGTGACATATTTATTGGGATTGTGTAAGAGACACAAAGCACTGTGTAGTATTTTAAACTATTTTACTGAATTGATTATGTTGTAAAATACTTGTTTATTATTCTTATAATAAATAAATCTTGAAGTTGGGAGCAAATGCTAAAAGTATAAATAAAAACCATTGATGAATCTTAGTAATGTAATAATGCTCAACCAATTAATTAACATATTTCTTTACATTAGAAAGGGAACTTAAGTGACTGACTGGACTCTGGCCAATGGTAGATTTAACCAGTTCAGTTATCATTTTCTGCACTTCAGAGTTACCTACTTCTTCCATTAATCACAAGGTAACATTTTGTAAATGATCCACACTATCTTTAGGTAGCACCTTAATAACAGTTATATGGATAGTTAATTTATATTGGGGATATTTGTATATTAATTTTATTTAACAGTTCTAAAGTTATATATATAGAAATAGAAATTTAGTAGCCACACTCATACTAACATTCGGAATATTCAGCTGCACAAAGCTTTTAAAAAAACATTTTATCAATGTTTCCCTTTAAATCTTTTTCATCTTCGATTACATCAAGTTCCCAAATAGAAAAATATTTAGACAAAGAAAATTCTTATCTTTTAAATATTACTTTAGAACCATGTATAATTAAATTAAAGCCATTTCTTAAACTCAATATTGTAATTGTAAATGTTTATACTATAAAAATATGGATGGGATCTACTCGAAAAAGATATCCTGCGGCATCCCAATTACAATTTATACTGCGAGTCGTAGTTAAGGAGCATCAAAGATATTGTTCTTATATGTTTGTGGAACTCTTCTCTAACATTGACCAAAGAAGCATCATGTTCTATGATCATAGTTTTAAGTACCTCGATCATTACTTAAAATGGTCCATCACGGGATATAGGTCCTACGCCAAAGATCCTTCCATATTTCTGATGATGATACAAGCTTCCAATCAGGAACGAGAAGCTCTGAGAGAGATAATGATAGCAGACGGAATATCGATTCCATCGCCATGTAGCAAAGTTGATCAGGGTGCGCTGAAAAGGGTTATGTCCCTCAAACAATATTTGAATAGGCATTATTATTTTAGGTACATGATGTTTAAAAGTATACGTTGGGAATTAACTCGAGATTTGAGAGCTTACGAAGCATGATTGAAAAATACAAAATGGCTTACCTGCATTGATGACAGGATGAAACAACATAGACCCTATTGTTTACATAAAAAATTTGGTTGTAATGACCCTCCTGAAGATATAATTTATAGGGACCCCAACTATAAAATTAGATCTCATTTAGGGGTACCCGAATATTGTGATAAATGGCCTAAAAATTATACATATCGGGTTTTCAGTGATGGTGATAAAAAGTGTGATGATATATGTTGTATTAACATAGGAAAGCTTGACAGAATTTATCATTTAAATTCTGCGAAGAGAGAATTAATTGCTCGAATAGTGGCGAAAGACTATGGATCCTTTTATGTAGAAAGGGTAAACCGCGTACTTTTCATAACCCAAAATCCCCATCTCTTTATGGACCTCATTCAAACGGGAGAAAAGGAAGAAATCTGTCGTTTTATTATAGAAGACGAAGGTTTATCATCATCATCATCATCATCACCACCACCTCCATGTAAAAACACCTACAAGCCAAATAGTTTGCAGGCAATGTGCGTCAATCAATTTGTGAATTCCTTTTTGGATATTAATAGAATGGGATATTGGACCATGGCCTGCTTACGTAGAACAATCAACACCAACCCTAATATTCCTCATTTTTTAAAACGCCAAATAATCAATGAAGTTCAACGGAATCTAATGATTAGATCATGGAAAAGAGCAGTAGCAGATGAAACAACTACTGAACTTTTATTTCAAACACACTACAGAGCCCGAGATGAGATGCACTATCTTTAATTAGCACCTTAATAACAGTTATATGGGTAGTTAATTTATATTGGGGATATTTAGCCAAATTTACCTATTTTTTTTTTTTTACATGATTCATGCTATTATTGACTAATTTATATTATTAATACATGTATATTAATTTTATTTAACAGTTCTAAAGTTATATATATAGAAATAGAAATTTAGTAGCCACACTCCTACTAACATTCGGAATATTCAGCTGCACAAAGCTTTTAAAAAAACATTTTATCAATGTTTCCCTTTAAATCTTTTTCATCTTCGATTACATCAAGTTCCCAAATAGAACAATATTTAGACAAAGATAATTCTTATCTTTTAAATATTACTTTAGAACCATGTATAATTAAATTAAAGCCATTTCTTAGACACAATATTGTAATTGTAAATGTTTATGCTATAAAAATATGGATGGGATCTACTCGAAAAAGATATCCTGCGGCATCCCAATTACAATTTATACTGCGAGTCGTAGTTAAGGAGCATCAAAGATATTGTTCTTATATGTTTGTGGAACTCTTCTCTAACATTGACCAAAGAAGCATCATGTTCTGTGGACAGAATTTCCAGGACCCCTGTCATTATGACTTAAAATTGCCTATCACGGGATATAGGTCCTACGCCAAAGATCCTTCCATATTTCTGATGACGATACAAGCTTCCAATCAGGAACGAGAAGCTCTGAGAGAGATAATGATAGCAGACGGAATATCGATTCCATCGCCATGTAGCAAAGTTGATCAGGGTGCGCTGAAAAGGCTTATGTCCCTCAAAAAATATTTGAATCAGCATTATTATTTTAGGTACATGATGTTTAAAAATATACGTTGGGAATTAACCCGAGATTTGAGAGCTTACGAAGCATGGTTGAAAAATACAAAATGGCTTACCTGCATTGATGACAGGATGATTCAACATATGCCCTATTGTTTACATAAAAAATTTGGTTGTAACGACCCTCGTGAAGATATAATTTATAGGGACCCCAACTATAAAATTAGATCTCATTTGGGGGTACCCGAATATTGTAATAAATGGCCTAAAAATTATACATTTCGGGTTTTCAGTGATGGTGATGAAAAGTGTGATGATATATGTTGTATTACGCTACGAAACCTTGACCGAATTTATCATTTAAATTCGGCGAAGAGCGAATTAATTGCTCGAATAGTGGTGAAAGAATTCGGATCATTTTATGTAGAAAAGGTAAAACGCGTACTTTTCATAACCCGAAATCCCCATCTCTTTATGGACATCATTCAAACGGGAGAAAAGGAAGAAATCTGTCTTTTTATTATAGAAGACGAAGGTTTATCATCATCATCATCACCACCACCTCCAAATAGTTTGCAGGCAATGTGCGTCAATCAATTTGTGAATTCCTTTTTGGATATTAATAATTGGACCGTGGCCTGCTTACGTACAGCAATCAACACCAACCGTAATATTCCTTCTTTTTTAAAACGCCAATTAATCAACGAAGTTCAACGGAATCTAATGATTAGATCGTGGGAAAGAGCAGTGGCAGAAGAACCAACTATTGGACTTTTATTTTACTGAATTGATTATGTTATAAAATATATATGTTTATTATTATTCTAATAAATAAATCTAAAGTTGGAAGCAAATGCTAAAATTATAAATAAAAACCATTGATGAATCTTAATAATGTAATAATGCCCAATCAATTAATTCACATATCATTCTTTACATTAGATAGGGAACTTAAGTGACTGATTGGACTCTGGCCGATGATAGATTTAACCAGTTCAGTTATCATTTTCTGTATTTCAGAGTTTTACGTACTTCTTCCATTAGTCGCAAGGCAACATTTTGTAAATGATCCACACTATCTTGAAGCCTCGATAATTTAATTTGCAACTCAATACCAGTTATAAGGGTGGTTAATTCATATTTGGGATATTTAGCAAAATCTATTGAAGGTTTCGGTAATCTACCTTTGGTTTCCAGGTAATTAAGACCTATAAAAACATCTGTAACGAATTCGTGGTTCATTGTGTATTGATCCATGTAATCCATCCTATCTGGATAATTAAATTCGTCTAATCCATATGGCCACTTATCACCATTATTACATGATGCCACTATTTTTTTGGTTGCTATGAGTTCATCAGTTGAATAAAAGGTTACTAAAATCTTTCTAAGTTTTGTATTATCATACTTTTTTCTAAAGAATAAAATAAAGTTGATTATTTCATTTACTGATGATGTCATTATGTATTCGTTTTTGGTAAATGAATGGAATAGTTAAGTGAAATTCGAAATTTTTATTACTTATATACTTCTGGCCAAAATTTAATTTCTAATTAGCGACAATAGTTGCTGAAAACTTGTACTTTTGATAATGATTAGTTCCCCTTATTTATACCCTTCGACTACTAAATGGTAGATATATTATAAATACCTTAGGATTGGGATTATCTAATTGTGTTTCTTCTTCTTCTTCTTCTTCTTCTTCTTCTCCTTTGGCTGCACTGCTACAACATGTCTCTAGGAACTGATTAAATTCATATGTGGAAGTTGTATATTGTAAGGCCAGATTCATCAAATAGACCAGGTGTTTTTCTTTGAAAAATTGTTTTGATTGAATTACAGTGTTATACTACCAACCATATATTATACCACTATATAAATGATAATATTGGTTTCCATTATTAATTTCTACCGGAAATTCAGTAGTTGTTTCATCTGCTACTGCTCTTTCCCAAGATCTAATCATTAGATTCCGTTGAACTTCGTTGATTATTTGGCGTTTAAAAAAATGAGGAATATTAGGGTTGGTGTGTATTGCTCTACGTAAGCAGGCCACGGTCCAATATCCCATTCTATTAATATCCAAAAAGGAATTCACAAATTGATTGACGCACATTGCCTGCAAACTATTTGGGTTGTAGGTGTTTTTACATGGAGGTGGTGGTGATGATGATGATGATGATGATAAACCTTCGTCTTCTATAATAAAACGACAGATTTCTTCCTTTTCTCCCGTTTGAATGAGGTCCATAAAGAGATGGGGATTTCGGGTTATGAAAAGTACGCCTTTTACCTTTTCTACATAAAATGATCCGTATTCTTTCACCACTATTCGAGCAATTAATTCGCTCTTTGCCGAATTTAAATGATAAATTCGGTCAAGGTTTCCTAGCCTAATACAACATATATCATCACACTTTTTATCACCATCACTGAAAACCCGAAAAATAGAATCTCTATCCCGCCAGTCATTACAATATTTGGGTACCCCCAAATGAGATCTAATTTCATAGTTGGGGTCCCTATAAATTATATCTTGACGAGGCTCGTTATAAAAAGATCCATCATGTAAACAATAGGGTTTATGTTGTTTCATCCTGCGATAAACGTAGTTAAGCCATTTTTTATTTTTCAACCATGCTTCGTAATCTCTCACATCTCGGGTTAATTCCCAACGTATATTTTTAAACATCATATACCTAAAATAATAATGCCGATTCAAATATTGTTTGAGGGACATAAGCCTTTTGAGCGCACCCTGATCAACTTTACAAAATGACGATGGAATCGATATTCCGTCTGCTATCATCATCTCTCTCAGAGCTTCTCGTTCCTGATTGGAAGCTTGTATCATCATTAGAAATATGGAAGGATCTTTGGCGTAGGACCTATATCCCGCGATAGGCACTATTAAGTAATCCGGATCATGGGGATACTTGAAATTATGTTCACAGAACATGATGCTTCTTTGGTCAATGTTAGAGAAGATTTCCAAAAACCTATAGGAATAATAAAATTTTCCATCCTCCTTATTTGCGACTCGCAGTATAAATTGTAATTGGGATGCCGCAGGATATCCTTCTTGAGTAGATCCCATCCATATTTTTATAGCATAAACATTTACAATTTGGGGTTTAAATGGTATTTGATTTATAAATGGTTCTAAAATAATATCTATACCATATGAACCATATTTCATGATATATTTCGTTATTTGGGAATATGATGTAATCGAAGATGTAAAAGATTTCAAGGGAAATATGGATACCATGGTTTTAAAAGCTTTGTGCAACTGAATATTCCGAATGTTAGTAGGAGTGTGGTTACTAAATTTATATTTCTATTCATATAACTTTAGAACTGTTAAATAAAATTAATATACACATATTAATAATATAAATTAGTATACAATGATATTCTTCAATTGGTCAATAATAGCATGAATCATGTGAAAAAAAAAGAGGTAAAAATGTTTGCTGATCAACTGCCGTTTTAGCAAAGAAAGTGGGTCGGTCAGTAATTGGTCGAATAAAATGACTTGACCCATTGTTTATATTGAGATGGGGAGGGGGGGAGGGAAGGAAGGTGATGACATAGGGTGCTGTCAATTGATACATATCAGTGTCAGTTGGACTTGTCCGGTATGGAGGCAGCACCTGCAATTTCTTCTCCAGGATCGTTGAAGAAGAACCACCACCACTACCTTCATCATCAACTCCCCCTTTCCCTTAACTTATGGGCTGCAGAAAGTTAATGAAATTCGGAGAGAAAGAGAGAGAGAGAGAGAGAGAGAGACGAAGAAGTTAGGCAAAAAAAAGTGAATTTAAAGGTTAGCATATTTATAATATATCTACTATTTAACAGTGGTGGTCCACTGGAACATCTGCGTAAACTAAGTGAATCCCGTCACCCCTACTATCATCATTTTTGTTTCCAGACGAAGATAAACAAATTTGAAGTGGCTGCTGCCTCAACTTCAGTGCCTCTGCCGTCACTACTATCACCATCATAAACCCCTCTCCCCCCACCTTCGTTTTATCCCCAAAACTGACACTACAAGATGAAGTAGTTGCCACATAGAACCCCACTTTCTCTTAATCAATCACCACCAACGCCTATTAAGGAACCCATATCAGTGGAGGTGTGTGAGAAAATTGAGCTACAGAGGCAACCAAAAAACCTATATCCAGATTCAACCATTACTTTGGTTTGCGTACACCTACAACTATTGTCGCTAATTAGAAATTAAATTTTGGCCAGAAGTATATAAGTAATAAAAATTTCAAATTTCACTTAACTATTCCATTCATTTACCAAAAACGAATACATAATAACGACGTCAGTAAATGAAATGATCAACTTTATTTTATTCTTTAGAAAAAAGTATGATACTACAAAACTTAAAAATATTTTAGTAACCTTTTATTCAAATGATGAACTCCTAGCAACCCAAAAAATAGTGGCATCATGTAATAATGGTGATGAGTGGCCATATGAATTAGACGAATTTAATTATCCAGATATGATGGATTACAAAGATCAATACAAAACGAAAGACAAACACATTACTTGTATTTTAAAAGGTCTTGATTACCTGGAAACCAAAGGTAGATTACCGAAACCTTCAATAGATTTTGCTAAATATCCCAAATATGAATTAACCACCCATATAACTGGTATTGAGGTGCTAACTAAATTGTCGAGGCTTCAAGATAATGTGGATCATTTACAAAATTTTGCCTTGCGACTAACGGAAGAAGTACGTAACTCTGAAATACAGAAAATGATAACTGAACTGGTTAAATCTATCATCGGCCAGAGTCCAGTCAGTCACTTAAGTTCCCTATCTAATGTAAAGATTGATATGTGAATTAATTAATTGGGCATTATTACATTATTAAGATTCATCAATGTTTTTTTTAGCATTTGCTCCCATCCAATATCCCATTCTAGTAGTATCCAAAAAGGAATTCACAAATTGATTGACGCACATTGCCTGCAAACTATTTGGGTTGTAGGTGTTTTTACATGGTGATGGTGGTGGTGGTGGTGGTGGTGATGATAAACCTTTTGTATATAAAATAATCCATATTCTTTTGCCACTATTCGAGCAATTAATTCGCTCTTCGCCGAATTTAAATGATAACTGGGAACACATAAATTTACGTAGGGGGATGGGTCAGCTGGACTTCTCTTTGTGCAGTTTCTTTTACTAAAAACACTACATTTTCGCTGGGAATCGGCATATTGTCTTATAAGGTGGTGCTAATTAGAAATAAAATTTGGGCAAGAAGTGTATATAAGTAATAAAAATTTAGAATTTCACTTAACTATTCCATTCATTTACCAAAAACGAATACATAATGACGTCGTCAGTAAATGAAATGATCAACTATATTTTATTCTTTAGAAAAAAGTATGATACTGCAAAACTTAAAAATATTTTAGTGACCTTTTATTCAAATGATGATCTCAAACTACCAAAAAAATAGTGAAATCATGTAATAATGACGACAAGTGGCCATATGAATTAGACGAATTTAATTATCCAGATATGATGGATTACAAGGATCAATACAAAACGAAAGACGAACACATTACTTGTATTTTTAAAGGCCTTGATTACCTGGAAACCAAAGGTAGATTACCGAAACCTTCAATCGATTTGGCTAAATATCCCCAATATGAATTAACCACCCATATAACTGGTATTGAGGTGCTAACTAAATTATCCAGGCTTCAAGATAGTGTGGATCATTTACAAGATGTTGCCTTGCAACTAACGGAAGAAGTACGTAACTCTGAAGTGGAGAAAATGATAACTGAACTGGTTAAATCTACCATCGGCCAGAGTCCAGTCAGTCACTTAAGTTCCCTTTCTAATGTAAAGATTGATATGTGAATTAATTGATTGGGCATTATTACATTATTAAGATTCATCAATGTTTTTTCATTATTTAATCCCAACTTTAGATTTATTTATTATAAGAATAATAAACAAATATTTTCAATTCAGTAAAAAACTTTTTCATTGAATCTGTTCTTAAAAAAATAAAAGTTCAGTAGTTGGTTCATCAGCCACTGCTTTTTCCCAAGATCTAATCATTAGATTCCGTTGAACTTCGTTGATTAATTGGTGTTTAAATAAATGAGGAATATTAGGGTTGGTGTTGATTGCTCTACGTAAGCAGGCCACGGTCCAATATCCCATTCTATTAATATCCAAAAAGGAATTCACAAATTGATTGACGCACATTGCCTGCAAACTATTTGGGTTGTAGGTGTTTTTACATTGAGGTGGTGGTGATGATGATGATGATGATGATAAACCTTCGTCTTCTATAATAAAATGACAGATTTCTTCCTTTTCTCCCGTTTGAATGAGGTCCATAAAGAGATGGGGATTTCGGGTTATGAAAAGTACGCGTTTTACCTTTTGTATATAAAATAATCCATATTCTTTTGCCACTATTCGAGCAATTAATTCCCTCTTCGCCGAATTTAAATGATAAATTCGGTCAAGGTTTCGTAGCGTAATACAACATATATCATCACACTTTTCATCACCATCACTGAAAACCCGAAATGTATAATGTGTAGACCATATATTATAAATTCCATCTTGAGGCACGTCATGAAAATATTCATCATATAAACAATAGGGTCTATGTTGAATCATCCTGTGATTAACGTAGTTAAGCCATTTTTTATTTTTCAACCATGCTTCGTAATATCTCAAATCTCGGCTTAATTCCCAACGTATATTTTTAAACATCATATACCTAAAATAATAATGCCGATTCAAATATTGTTTGAGGGACATAAGCCTTTTGAGCGCACCCTGATCAACTTTACAAAATGACGATGGAATCGATATTCCGTCTGCTATCATTATCTCTCTCAGAGCTTCTCGTTCCTGATTGGAAGCTTGTATTATCATCAGAAATATGGAAGGATCTTTGGCGTAGGACCTATATCCCGTGATAGGCAATTTTAAGTAATCCGGATCATGGGAATACTTGAAATTATGTTCACAGAACATGCTGGTTCTTTGGTCAATGTTAAAGAAGATTTCCACAAACATATAAGAACAATAATTTTCATCCTCCCTAACTACGACTCGCAGTATAAATTGTAATTGGGATGCCGCAGGATATCCTTCTTGAGTAGATCCCATCCATATTTTTATAGCATAAACATTTACAATTACAATTTCTTGTGGCTTTAGTCTTAATTTAATTATACATGGTTCTAAAGTAATATCTACACCATACGAACATGATTGGTCTAAATATTTTTTTATTTGGGAACTTGATGTAATCGAAGATGTAAAAGATTTAAAGGGAAATATGGATACCATGGTTTTAAAAAGTTTGTGCAGCTGAATATTCCAAATGTTAGTAGGAATGTGGCTACTAAATTTCTATTTCTATATAATATATATAACCTTGGAATTGTTAAATGAAATTAAAAAAAAAAATGAGGTAAAAATGTTAACTGATCAACTATTTGTGAGTACATTCAAGCAAAAAAAAAACCTTTATGTGCAATGAGTGAGAAAAAAAAATAAGTACATATTCAATGAAAACAAAGTTTTCAGTAACTATTGTCACAAATTAATTAGCAAGAAGTATAAAAGTAATAAAAATTTAGAATTTCACTAACTATCCATCCATTCAACCAAAAAGGAGAACACATAAATTTACGTTGGGGGATGGGTCAGCTGGACTTCTCTTTGTGCAGTTTCTTTTACTAAAAACACTACATTTTCGCTGGGAATCGGCATATTGTCTTATAAGGTGGTGCTAATTAGAAATAAAATTTGGGCAAGAAGTGTATATAAGTAATAAAAATTTAGAATTTCACTTAACTATTCCATTCATTTACCAAAAACGAATACATAATGACGTCGTCAGTAAATGAAATGATCAACTATATTTTATTCTTTAGAAAAAAGTATGATACTGCAAAACTTAAAAATATTTTAGTGACCTTTTATTCAAATGATGATCTCAAAACTACCAACAAAATAGTGAAATCATGTAATAATGGTGACGAGTGGCCAAAGTGGCCATTGGGATATGAAGAATTAAACGACTTTAATGATCCAGATATGGATCATTACTATAAATACAAAACGAAAGAGAAACACATTACTTGTATTTTAAAAGGTCTGGATTACCTGGAAACCAAAGGTAGATTACCGAAACCTTCAATAGATTTGGCTAAATATCCCCAATATGAATTAACCACCCATATAACTGTTATTGAGGTGCTAACTAAATTGTCGAGGCTTCAAGATAGTGTGGATCATTTACAAAATGTTGCCTTGCGACTAACGGAAGAAGTACGTAACTCTGAAGTGCAGAAAATGATAACTGAACTGGTTAAATTTACCATCGGCCACAGTCCAGTCAGTCACTTAAGTTCCCTTTCTAATGTAAAGATTGATATGTGAATTAATTGGTTGGGCATTATTACATTATTAAGATTCATCAATGTTTTTTCATTATTTGCTCCCAACTTTAGATTTATTTATTATAAGAATAATAAACAAATATTTTCAATTCAGTAAAAAACAATTTCATTGAATTTGTTCTTATTTAAATAAAAGTTCAGTAGTTGTTTCATCTGCCACTGCTCTTTCGCACGATCTAATCATTAGATTCCGTTGAACTTCGTTGATTAATTGGGGTTTTAAAAAATCAGGAATGTTAGGGTTGGTGTTGATTGCTCTACGTAAGTAGGCCACGGTCCAATATCCCATTCTAGTAGTATCCAAAAAGGAATTCACAAATTGATTGACGCACATTGCCTGCAAACTATTTGGGTTGTAGGTGTTTTTATATGGAGGTGGTGGTGGTGATGATGATAAACCTTCGTCTTCTATAATAAAACGACAGATTTCTTCCTTTTCTCCCATTTGAATGAGGTCCATAAAGAGATGGGGATTTCGGGTTATGAAAAGTACGCGTTTTACCTTTTCTACATAAAATGATCCGTATTCTTTCACCACTATTCGAGCAATTAATTCACCCTTCGCCAAATTTAAATGATAAATTCGGTCAAGGTTTCCTAGCGTAATATCACATATATCATCACACTTTTCATCACCATCACTGAAAACCCGAAATGTATAATTTTTAGGCCATTTATTACAATATTCGGGTACCCCATAAGGATAACAACGTTTATAGTTGGGGTCCCTATAAATTATATCTTGACGAGGCTTGTGATGATAATATGCCTTCCCATCATGTAAACAATAGGGTTTATGTCGAATCATCCTTCGATTAACGTATTTAAGCCATTTTTCATTTTTAAACCATGCTTCGTAAGCTCTCAAATCTCGGGTTAATTCCCAACGTATATTTTTAAACATCATGTACCTAAAATAATAATGCCGATTCAAATATTGTTTGAGGGACATAACCCTTTTCAGCTCACCCTGATCAACTTTGCTACATGGCGATGGAATCGATATTCCGTCTGCTATCATCATCTCTCTCAGAGCTTCTAGTTCCTGCTTGGAAGTTTGTATCATCATTAGAAATATGGAAGGATCTTTGTCGTAGGACCTATATCCCTTGATAGGCACTATTAAGTAATCCGGATCATGGGAATACTTGAAATTATGTTCACAGAACATAATGCTTCTTTGGTCAATGTTAGAGAAGAATTCTACAAACATATAAGAACAATAATTTTCAGCCTCATTAAATAAGACTCGCAGTATAAATTGCAATTGGGATGCCGCAGGATATCCTTCTTGAGTAGATCCCATCCATATTTTAATAGCATAAACATTTACAATTTGGGGGTTAAATTGTATTAATTTACTTATAGATGGTTCTAAAGTAATATTTAAACCAATTGAAAAATATTTGTCTACATATTTTTTTATTTGGGAACTTGATGTAATCGAAGATGTAAAAGATTTAAAGGGAAATATGGATACCATGGCTTTAAAAGCTTTGTACACCTGAATATTCCAAATATTAGTAAGAATGTGGCTACTAAATTTCTATTTGATGGAAGAGTAGCGAAGCGTGTGTTGGTTGGCCGTCAGTGGATGTAAAATGTGAGAGTAGCCTGCGACTACTTGATATTTATATAATTCAGCTGACACTGCTACCATCTACTCCGGGCAACCAGCTGTCTCCTCCAGGCATGATGGGACAGGGGGTTGCGTTGAACCTAGGGAACCTAACCTAACCTATCCTAGGGGAGGGCGCTTATCGCTTCGTAATAAGCTACCGTATACAGACTATATAAAAAGTTAGGTTAGGTAAGTACTAATAGGTTCAAATGAGAATGTAGTGGTATACAGGATGTAACTTCTGGTGGTCGAGCCACCAAGGATCCTTATCGGACAGGATGCAGGCCTGGGATAAGACATTATTTGTTCAATGTGATTTTGAGGCAGGACAAAATGTTCAGACATGAGCATGTTTCAGTTATGTATGTTTTAAGGAGTTGAGAACTATTAATCTATCTCTCTCTTTCTCTCTATAATCACAAAATTGTTTTAAATAATAGTGTATGCCGGCTAAGTGTTCAAGTACCATATCTCTCCACGTGCTACTGATTTCTAGTACAAACAATTCCTAAGGCAATAGTACAAACAATTCCTAATTAATCTGTACATCGTCCCCATTTGACATTTTTATCTAAATATCTTCCTACATTCTATGGACAACATCTTACTTTACAGTGACCATGTGATAAACAAACAAACAATCGCCAGTTTGCATTCTTGGCCAAAAAAACAGTATAATTTTTTGCATAATAGGCCAAAATGTTTACACTTAGCCAGAAACAACAGAGTCCTTGCTAACTTAGTTAAGTAAGACGAGAGCCCTGCATAGTAGGCCAAGAAGTGAGTTCTGGCTATTAGGTACGACATATATATATATATATATATATATATATATATATATATATATATATATATATATATATATATATATATATATATATATATATATACATATATATATATATATATATATATATATACATATATATATATATATATATATATATATATATATATATATATATATATATATATATATATATATATATATATATATATATATGCATATGTCGTACCTAGTAGCCAGAACGCACTTCTCAGCCTACTATGCAAGGCCCGATTTGCCTTATAAGCCAAGTTTTCATGAATTAATTGATTTTCGACTAACTAACCTACCTAACCTAACCTAACCTAACTTTTTCGGCTATCTAACCTAACCTAACCTATAAAGATTTTTTAGGTTAGGTTAGGTAGGGTTGGTTAGGTTCGGTCATATATATACGTTAATTTTAACTCCAATAAAAAAAAAATTACCTCATACATAATGAAATGGGTAGCTTTATCATTTCATAAGAAAAAAAATAGAGAAAATATATTAATTCAGGAAAACTTGGCTTATTAGGCAAATCGGGCCTTGCATAGTAGGCCGAGAAGTGCGTTCTGGCTACTAGGTACGACATATATATATATATATATATATATGTCGTACCTAGTAGCCAGAACTCACTTCTCAGCCTACTATTCAAGGCCCGATTTGCCTAATAAGCCAAGTTTTCCTGAATTAATATATTTACTATAATTTTTTTCTTATGAAATGATAAAGCAACCCTTTTCTCTATGTATGAGGTCAATTTTTTTTTATTGGAGTTAAAATTAACGTAGATATATGACCGAACCTAACCATCCCTACCTAACCTAACCTAACCTATATTTATAGGTAAGGTTAGGTTAGGTAGCCAAAAAAAGCTAGGTTAGGTTAGGTTAGGTAGGTTAGGTAGACGAAAAAACATTAATTCATGAAAACTTGGCTTATTAGGCAAATCGGGCCTTGAATAGTAGGCTGAGAAGTGCGTTCTGGCTATTAGGTACGACATATATATATATATATATATATATATATATATATATATATATATATATATATATATATATATATACATATATATATATATATATATATATATATATGTCGTACCTAATAGCCAGAACTCACTTCTCAGCCTACTATGCAAGGCCCGATTTGCCTAATAAGCCAAGTTTTCATGAATTAATGTTTTTTCGTCTACCTAACCTACCTAACCTAACCTAACCTAGCTTTTTTTGGCTACCTAACCTAACCTTACCTATATATATAGGTTAGGTTAGGTTAGGTAGGGTTGGTTAGGTTCGGTCATATATCTACGTTAATTTTAACTCCAATAAAAAAAAATTGACCTCATACATAGTGAAAAGGGTAGCTTTATCATTTCATAAGAAAAAAAATATAGTAAATATATTAATTCAGGAAAACTTGGCTTATTAGGCAAATCGGGCCTTGAATAGTAGGCTGAGAAGTGAGTTCTGGCTACTAGGTACGACATATATATATATATATATATATATATATATATATATATATATATATATATATATATATATATATGTGGTACCCCTTCTAGGTATATATATATATATATATATATATATATATATATATACATATGTCGTACCAAGTAGCCAGAACGCACTTCTCAGCCTACTATACATGGCCCGATTTGCCTAATAAGCCAAGCTTTCATGAATTAATTGTTTTTCGACTACCTAACCTACCTAACCTAACCTAACCTGACGTTTTCGGCTATTTAACCTAACCTAACCTATAAAGATCGGTTAGGTTAGGTTAGGTAGGGTTGGTTAGGTTCGGTCATATATCTACGTTAATTTTAACTCCAATAAAAACAAATTGACCTCATACATAATGAAATGGGTAGCTTTATCATTTCATACGAAAAAAATTAGAGAAAATATATTAATTCAAGAAAACTTGGCTTATTAGGCAAATCGGGCATTGCATTGTAGGCTGAGAAGTGCGTTCTGGCTACTAGGTACGACATATATATATATATATATATATATATATATATATATATATATATATATGCGAACAAGCCTGAATGGTCCCCAGGACATATGTAACTGAAAACTCACACCCCAGAAGTGACTCGAACCCATACTCCCAGAAGCAACGCAACTGGTATGTACAAGACGCCTTAATCCACTTGACCATCACGACCGGACATAATGAGGTGATAGCCGAGGCTATATGAACCACCCCACCGCCGGCACTCGGATAGTTATCTTGGGCATAGCATTTTACCAAATCACCTCATTCTTTGGGGCACACGTGAGGAACACAAATGCGAACAAGCCTGAATGGTCCCCAGGACATATGCAACTGAAAACTCACACCCCAGAAGTGACTCGAACCCATACTCCCAGAAGCAACGCAACTGGTATGTACAAGACGCCTTAATCCACTTGACCATCACGACCGGACATAATGAGGTGATAGCCGAGGCTCTATGAACCACCCCACCGCCGGCACTCGGATAGTTATCTTGGGCATAGCATTTTACCAAATCACCTCATTCTTTGGGGCACACGTGAGGAACACAAATGCGAACAAGCCTGAATGGTCCCCAGGACATATGCAACTGAAAACTCACACCCCAGAAGTGACTCGAACCCATACTCCCAGAAGCAACGCAACTGGTATGTACAAGACGCCTTAATCCACTTGACCATCACGACCGGACATAATGAGGTGATAGCCGAGGCTATATGAACCACCCCACCGCCGGCACTCAGATAGTTATCTTGGGCATAGCATTTTACCAAATCACCTCATTCTTTGGGGCACACGTGAGGAACACAAATGCGAACAAGCCTGAATGGTCCCCAGGACATATGCAACTGAAAACTCACACCCCAGAAGTGACTCGAACCCATACTCCCAGAAGCAACGCAACTGGTATGTACAAGACGCCTTAATCCACTTGACCATCACGACCGGACATAATGAGGTGATAGCCGAGGCTATATGAACCACCCCACCGCCGGCACTCGGATAGTTATCTTGGGCATAGCATTTTACCAAATCACCTCATTCTTTGGGGCACACGTGAAGAACACAAATGCGAACAAGCCTGAATGGTCCCCAGGACATATGCAACTGAAAACTCACACCCCAGAAGTGACTCGAACCCATACTCCCAGAAGCAACGCAACTGGTATGTACAAGACGCCTTAATCCACTTGACCATCACGACCGGACATAATGAGGTGATAGCCGAGGCTATATGAACCACCCCAACGCCGGCACTCGGATAGTTATCTTGGGCATAGCATTTTACCAAATCACCTCATTCTTTGGGGCACACGTGAGGAACACAAATGCGAACAAGCCTGAATGGTCCCCAGGACATATGCAACTGAAAACTCACACCCCAGAAGTGACTCGAACCCATACTCCCAGAAGCAACGCAACTGGTATGTACAAGACGCCTTAATCCACTTGACCATCACGACCGGACATAATGAGGTGATAGCCGAGGCTATATGAACCACCCCACCGCCGGCACTCGGATAGTTATCTTGGGCATAGCATTTTACCAAATCACCTCATTCTTTGGGGCACACGTGAGGAACACAAATGCGAACAAGCCTGAATGGTCCCCAGGACATATGCAACTGAAAACTCACACCCCAGAAGTGACTCGAACCCATACTCCCAGAAGCAACGCAACTGGTATGTACAAGACGCCTTAATCCACTTGACCATCACGACCGGACATAATGAGGTGATAGCCGAGGCTATATGAACCACCCCACCGCCGGCACTCGGATAGTTATCTTGGGCATAGCATTTTACCAAATCACCTCATTCTTTGGGGCACACGTGAGGAACACAAATGCGAACAAGCCTGAATGGTCCCCAGGACATATGCAACTGAAAACAAAGAATGAGGTGATTTGGTAAAATGCTATGCCCAAAATAACTATCCGAGTGCCGGCGGTGGGGTGGTTCATATAGCCTCGGCTATCACCTCATTATGTCCGGTCGTGATGGTCAAGTGGATTAAGGCGTCTTGTACATACCAGTTGCGTTGCTTCAGGGAGTATGGGTTCGAGTCACTTCTGGGGTGTGAGTTTTCAGTTGCATATGTCCTGGGGACCATTCAGGCTTGTTCGCATTTGTGTTCCTCACGTGTGCCCCAAAGAATGAGGTGATTTGGTAAAATGCTATGCCCAAGATAACTATCCGAGTGCCGGCGGTGGGGTGGTTCATATAGCCTCGGCTATCACCTCATTATGTCCGGTCGTGATGGTCAAGTGGATTAAGGCGTCTTGTACATACCAGTTGCGTTGCTTCTGGGAGTATGGGTTCGAGTCACTTCTGGGGTGTGAGTTTTCAGTTGCATATGTCCTGGGGACCATTCAGGCTTGTTCGCATTTGTGTTCCTCACGTGTGCCCCAAAGAATGAGGTGATTTGGTAAAATGCTATGCCCAAGATAACTATCCGAGTGCCGGCGGTGGGGTGGTTCATATAGCCTCGGCTATCACCTCATTATGTCCGGTCGTGATGGTCAAGTGGATTAAGGCGTCTTGTACATACCAGTTGCGTTGCTTCTGGGAGTATGGGTTCGAGTCACTTCTGGGGTGTGAGTTTTCAGTTATATATATATATATATATATATATATATATATATATATATATATATATATATATATATATATATATATATATATATATATATATTGGTGTATACTGGCAGCAGGTTTTCTTTCAAACATGTTTCAAAACCTAACCTAACTACTCCTAACCAAAACATAAACCTGATAATATTCTACAAAACCAAGAAGACTTCCGAACTCCTTATCAAAAACAGCCCGAAGCCGACGGAGAACCCTCTACAGCAGTCAAGCGTTGTATACATGTACACTTGCCCCCACGAAGGATGTAACCTTCAATGTAAGTACATAGGTATGACGTCGACCAAGCTGACGAGGCGTTTGACATGCCATCTTCAATCTGGTGCCCCTAGGAATCACATGAGACAAGCCCATGACATTACTCTAACAAGAGAAATGTTGAACAAGAATACTTGCATAATAGACAAAACCAAAGATTCAAGAAGATTACAAATTCTTGAGGCAATTCACATAAGAATAGAGCGACCTACCATTAACACCCAAATCACGGAACTATTTACTCTACCCACCATGAGAGTAAGGACAAGACAAGAACATATCGATGCCAACACAGAAGACAATGTCCAACATAACAGGCCAATTACACTGGATTAATCTTTGTGTTTGGATAGGAGATGCCTCGTATGGGCCAATAAGCCTTCTGCAGCCCCTATGTTTATCCCTTATGTATCCCCCCATGTTTTCACCTTCATTGTATTATCACCTGACCTAATGCGGGTGTAAAATCAACTAGTATTGTAAGATCTGTTCACTTGAGAATGAACCATGGAGGTTCGAAACGTCGTGCAAATTATACAAATAAGTGTAATACACTCTATAGTAAATCACTTCTTTTCTTCACCTTAAAAGTTCGAAAATGAGTTTTGGAGAACTCCTATTTCAATTAAGCCCTGATGCTAAGAAAATAGTTAGAGGGATAGAAGCCCTAAACCAGAAAATAATAAATACAGAATATGCGGTCATATTCAATGAAATATATATATATATATATATATATATATATATATATATATATATATATATATATATATATATATATATATATATATATATATATATATATATATATATATATATATATATATATGAAGGGAGTACCACCTCTAGCTGGAAGAAGGGGGACCCATAGCCTCGGAGGAAACCACGCATAACGCATTAGAGGGAATGTTTAGATCCCCTCCAATACAGTTTCTGTGTGCTTTTCTCCTACCACCCCCTTCCTTGAATATTTTTTGTGCTTTATTATGCATTTGATGGTTACAAGATATACATGGGCATACATGGGTTACAAGATATATATATATATATATATATATATATATATATATATATATATATATATATATATATATATATATATATATATATTGATGGTGGGGAAGAGGGGATGGGTGAGGGGGAAATGGTGGGTGAAGACGAGAGGACAGGGGGAGTGTGGGACGATGGGGAGGGGGACCAGGGGAATGGGGAAGAGGGGAGGACAAGTCGACGTGGGATTGTGGGATGGTGGGTAGGACTAAGAGTGGGTAATGGTGGGTAGGACTAAGAGTGGGTAATGGTGGGGAGGATGAGGGGACGGAGGATAGGGAAATAGTAGGGAGAGGGGAGGGTTGCTGTAGCTGAGCAACGCATGAGCGGTTAGAGCTAGTCTATATAAAAAAATATGTAAATGTTCGTTTGTTCAAAATCGATAGTCTCCGAAAGTTCTTTGCCGATTGCTTTGAAATTTTCACACAACGTTCCATTCGCATCTGAACGAGTTTTTATATACATACTATAGAGATGTCACGTCTATGACCGGAAAAAACATGCGTTTTTTTAACTTTGTTTTTCATGTAAGGAAAAGCTTCCAAACCTTTTTACAGATTGCTTAGAAATTTTAACACAACGTTGCAATCGAAAAAGTGCATGTTTTTATATGCGTACTATATACATGCTTCACCTGTGACAAGAAAAAACATGCTTTTTGGAAAAACAGCACCATATGTTGGACGTAAGAGCAACATATGCTGTAATCTCCGAAAGTTCTTCAATGATTCCTTTGACATTTTGACACAACTTTCCATTCAGATACGCACATGTTTTTATATACCAACCATATAGATGCTCCACCTCTGACAGGTAACAACATTTTTTTTTAAACAGCGCCATCTGTTGCAGGTATTAGCTACACATGCTATTCTAAATATGTTACGATTCCATTTCAGTGTTTCCGATTGCATTGATAAGTTGAATTTTCTTAGTTTTATATTTATTTATTTTCATTTTGTTTTAATTATTTTGTGTAACATTGCGTTGGAATTGAGCTGAGTTGTTTATCATATCGCTCATTTCGAACGTATAAGTATAGATGCCACACCTGTGACAGGTAAAAACATTCATTTATTACGAAATAGCACCATCTGTTGCACGTAAGAGCAACACATGATATACTAAATATGTTACAATTCCATTTCAATGTTTCCGATTGCATTGACAACTTGAATTTTCATAGATTTTGATTTATTTTTTTTTTATTTAATTATTTTGTGTGACATTGCATTGGAATTGAGCTGTGTTGTTTAGCATACCATTCATTTTGTGAGTATAATTATAGATGCCACACCTGTGACAGGTAAAAACACTTGTTTTTAAATAGCACCTCTGTTGCATGCGAGAGCAACATACGCTATAATAAATATGTTATGATTCCATTTCAATGTTTTCGATTTCATTAGTAAAATAAATTTTCAAAGATTTTTATTTATTTTCATTTTGATTTAATTATTTTGTGTGACATTGCATTGGAATTGAGCTGTTATTTACCATACCGTTCATATCATGAGTATAGTTTATTTTTTATTTTTTCATTGCTTTATATTTCGTTTTTTAACTGTTTTTCTTATATATAAGTTATGGGAACTTCAGATCATTTGATGTTCCCAATTTTCTGATGAGAGTATCAGATTATTTGTGAATGCATTGGACAAGGGAGTGGGGAATGGTGGCGGAGGACGAGGGGACAGGAGTGGGGGAGGACGAGAGGACAGGGGGAAGGGGTAATGGCAGGGAGAACGAAAGGATAGGGGAGTGGAAGGTGGTTGGGAGGATGAGGAGGAGACGGTAGAGTGGTGAATACTTAGGACGAGGGGACATTGGAGATAGGGATGGTGGGGAGGACAAAGGGACGAGGGATGGGAGGGGGATGGTTCGAAAGACGAGGGGACGGTGAAGGGGTGGAATGGTGGAAGGACTGGGAGACTGGGGACGGTTGCTGAGCCACGCAATGTGTGGCCGGGTACAGCTAGTAAATAAATAGAAACGTAAATGTTCGTTTGTTTAAAATCGCAAATCTCCATAAGTTTCTTTAACGATTGCTTTGAATTTTTGACACAACGTTCCATTCACATACGAGCGTGTTTTTATATACCACCTATATAGATGTGACATCTGTGACAGGTAAAAAAAAACATGTTTTTTTTGACAAACTGGGTTTTTCACATGAGTTTTCATGTGGGGTGTGGAGTTTTCAGTTGCATATATGCTTGGGGACCATTCAAGCCTGTTCGCATTTGTGTGCTCATGTGGCCCCACAAAATGAGGTGATTAGTTGAAATATCAATGCCCAAGCTTACCACCAAGTGTCGTCGGGATGTTGGGGAAATAGCCTCGGCTACCAATGTTTTTTGTACTGTCACAGTTGGTCGAGTGGTTAAAGAAGCAGGTACACCATGTGCATAGTGCTTCTGGCTGTCTGTGTTTGAATCCTTCTGGGGTGTGAAGTTTTCTGTTGCATATATGCTTGGGGACTATTCAAGCTTGTTCACATTTGTGTTGCTCACGTGGCCCACAAAGTGAAGTGATTCAATGAAATATCGATGCCCAAGCTTACCGCCACGTACTGTCGGGATGTTGGGGAAATAGCCTCAGCTACCATTGTCTTTCGTACAGTCGCGGTTGGTCGAGTGGTTAAAGGACCAGGTATGCCATGTGCATAGTGCTACTGGCTGTCTGTCTGTCATCAACATCGACGAAAACGTCCGTTCTCGAATCGACCGTCACCTCGACATTTTTAGAGATCAACATCGCCACAGCACCGAAACCAGGATCATCAAGAAACTGACAGCATTATTTGGAGGACCTATGGCGATTCCACGACCTAGAGATGGCTTCCTAAACCTTACTGGAATCAACCTCACTGAGGACCAAATCACTCTCTTAAATCTGGGTATAAACTGTCATGTTATGTCCAGACCAAGTGAGATGGCCCGCAAAGTGGAGTTGGAGATCCTATTGGACGACATATTCGACCTCTAGACGTAAAATAAGGTTACCACTGAAGACACCTTGCAAGTGGGACTTATTGCAGAAGGAGAAAAGATTCGAGGTAACTACAGAAACACCATACTGTCCCCCGAGCTCAAGGCGGCAGCTAAGAGCCTTCGTGAGAATTAGTAGAAAGTCGTCAGGAGAGGTGACAAGTCGCCAATATACATTATTCTTAAAAAAAAGACGAATATCTGGCAAAAATGAACCTCATACTCTCCTACTAAACTAAATTCCAAAGGGTAACGAAGGACACTACAGCCGAATTGAAAACGAAGGTAAACAGATTGATCGAAACTGTAAACGCCAAGAAATCCGGACTCCACCTGCCAAAGGTTATTGAGGAATACAAACTTGCTTATGCGTATGGAAATGTCAATACCCACTAGCCTGGAAACCCTCTTTGGCCAATTATCAGATAGTTACCTACACTCTCATACTGATTGGCTAAGCGACTCAACTGTTTGCTGACTCCTTATGTACCTTGTGGTTTCAGCCTGAAGTCTCCAAACGAATTCGTTGACTTACAGCTGGGAGCACGGGCCACGGGGATAACAGCCTCGTTGGATGTAGAGTCGCTGTTTACCAACATATCTGTGACTGAAACAATTGGGATGATAGTGGACAGAGTGTATCATCATCCGGCTTGTACTCCTGTTGACATACCAAAAAACATACTAAGAAAGCTACTCCAAGCCTGCACTAATGAAGCACCCGTCTTCAGTCCAGATGCGCACATGCATAAGCAAGTAGATGGAGTCGCTATGGGTTCTCCCCTAAGTGTCCTGTTTGCAAACTTCTACATGGGTACCATAGAGCAGAGGGTCTTAGTTGACATGGACTTGAAACCCGTCATATGCTGTCGGTATGTTGACAACATTTTTATGCAGGTGCCTGATGTCAGAAGTCTGCAGCAGCTGAAGGAGGCGTTCGAGCAAAATTCTGTGTTAAGTTTCACTTACAAGATGGAGAATGTTGGGAGTCTGCCCTTTCTAGATGTAACAGTCACGGAAAGGAACGGAGGCTTCCACACTGCAGTCTACACTTAGGAAACAAACATAGGAATGTGCCTCAATGCCAATAGTGACTGCCTAGTCGAGTACAAGAGAAATGTTGTCAACCCTTATGTCGACCGGGCTCTTAGCCACAACTAAGGATGGAAGCAAGTCGATGAAGAACTCTGTAGGGTAAGGCAGGTCCTAATCAACAATGGCTTCTCTAAGGGTTACGTTGAAGACGTCATAAAAAGAAAGGTGAAACGCTATGCAACCTCTGAAGAGTCAATTAGCACAACACTTATACCCCCTATTAGACTGTTTTACAGGAACTTCTTTTTGACGGCTCATAAAACGGAGGAAAGAGTCCAGAATGATATTATTAATAGGAACGTTATTCCTACAGACAAAAATCAGAAAATACAATTGACAATTTACTGCAAAAACAAAAAACGGCCAACCTACTCATAAAAAACTCTCCAGACACCAAACAGAACGCCTTGAAGGAAACCAACATCGTCTATGCCTTCACATGTCCACTTGGGGACTGTAGGGCCCCAAAGAACTCAGTATATAGGCAAGACAACAACATCTCTTTCCAGGCGTTTAACGATGCATAAGCAACAGGGCTCCATTAAGGAACATATAATCTCTTACCACAGCCAGACCATCACCAGAGAAATCTTAACAAGCAACACAAAAATCCTCGATAGATACAGCAATAGCAGGAGACTCGACATCAGCGAGGCACTACACATCAAAAAGTCAACACCAGTAAATTAATGTATAACTATATTCTACCCACTTCAAGATACTTTCATTCTTATGTTTTCATACCCAATTTATATCAACCTCACCCAAAACATTTGTGTCATATCACCCCTCACCCAAAACGAATATAAGCATGATATATGTTATGTGTAAACCAGATTTTGAGAATGTAAGAAGCCCTTAAGAAATGCTTTTAGGCATCAGACCAAAAATATAAATGTAAAAAATGAATTTTGGAGAGTTAATCTTACAATTACCCTAACAGTAAATAAAAACGTAGGAAATATTGAGAAGATTGGTGTTAAAATTATTAATCTCACCCTTTCGGTCATATTCAACAACTCTCACTAATCATAACTCACCGATCCCTTTCACAATCCGATTTCGCAATCTCAACACCATCTGGCTCGTATCTTGTAACTCTATCATCCCTACCCAGCCTCAAAACCTTACATTTGTCCGCATTAAACTGCATCTGCCAATCTTTTGACCATTTCAAAACATTATTTAGATCGTCTTGAAGAGATAGTGAGTCGTTTTCCATGTTTATTTCCCTCCCTGTTTTTGTATCATCGGCAAATTTGCAAATATTATTGCTCAAACCTGAATCTGAATCATTTATATATATTATGAAGAACAGAGGACAGAGCCTTGAGGCACTCCACTTACAACATTTTCCCAGTCTGACTTAACCTCATTAATACTAACTCTCTGTTTCCTTTAGTATAGCCATGCCCAAATCCAACCTAATATAGCACCCCCAATACCATGAGCCTCTATCTTTTTAATCAGTCTTTCACGTGGCACTGTATCAAAAGCTTTGCTAAAGTCAAAGTACACAACATCGCAAACCTTACCACTATCAACTGCCTCAACTGTGCTGGACTATAATGATATCAAATTCGTTAAATATGAACGGCCATTTGTAAACCAAGGTTGTGAATCATATATTAATTTATGTTCTTCAAGATGAAGACGAATGGTATTTGCAATTATCAATTCAAGTAACTTTCCCACAATAGACGTTAGGCTAATTGGCCGATAGTTTGACGCAAGTGATCTATATCCTTTCTTAAATATAAAATTGGTACCATATTAGCAACCTTCCCCGACTCTGGCACTCTGCCTGACTCTATTGATTTATTACGTATGGTAGACAGTGGCTCACAAAGCTCCTCTTTGCATTCTTTAAGCACCCTGGCAAACACTTCATCCGGCCCTGGGGATTTGTTTGGTTTGAGTTTTACTATTTGTTTAATAACATCCTCCCTGGTAACTGCTAAAATAGTCAACCTGTCCTTGTCCCCACCCACATAGACTTTTTCGGCTGAAAGCATAGTGTTAAGTTCCTCTTTAGTAAATACAGTGATAAAATATTTATTAAAAATACTACCCATCTCTTCGTCATTATAAGTTATCTGACCTGTCTCAGTTTTTAATTGTCCTATCCTTACTCTAATCTTTGTTCGATATAACTGAAAAAATCCTTTAGGATTTGTCTTTACTTTGAACTCTGTTCGTAAAACAGAAATTTTGGTCGATTTTTGTATTTTTTTTTAGTGTGCAGCGTACAGTATATTTACAATGTTTTCTCATATTTTCTTACATCCCAACAATTAATCCATTCAAACAAACCAATAAGACACTCCCATTCTATCGAACGTCTCTGTCACACCACTCTCCCCTTCCCATTCTTCACGTGCTTCTTCCGTTCCTCATCTCTTCCTGCCATAATTCTGGCGACTCTGTCTAATACCTTTTCTGTATTCCCCTTACTTCACACTTCATCCGTCTCTCCTCATCTCACACACAATTTGTCTATCTTCCCTCTTACACCTTTCTCTTTCAATCTCTTTCCCTAAGACATCATTTTCATACAGCTTTTCCATTCATACCTCCTCTTTCATTTACCATATCTTCCCCCCCCTCTCTTTAGCATCATTTTCGTCATCCTTGACACTTCCCCCTCAACCCGCCCTCATATACCTTCTTTACCTTGAACTCTTTCCCACTTTCTTCTATTCCATCCACCACCTTCCCCTTCCCTACCCCTTCAGAAGTCGACTCCTCACTCCCCTCCCTCCAAGGCCCACCTTCTCCTTCCTGTCCCACCTACACCACTACGACTATTACACGTTAGCAGCATCACCATTCAAAAACAATATAATGGGGTCTGAGCGAGCCCCACCCCATACGGGCTGTATTGACAAATTCCTCCTGATACCCAATAAATAAGGAACGTCGCATCGGTTAAGGACTAATCGTGTATCCCAGAGAAAGATTCCCTGCTTCCGGGGTTTGTTAAGTTGGGGTAGATACCCACGGCTGAGAGCTGGAGTGAGTCGTATTTTGTTTGTGGGTAGTATTGGAGAGATTGTCGAAAGGGAATCTCATGTCTAATGGTTATATAGGAGGTAGAGCCGGCACTGATATCAAAAAGGTCCATGTTGTTACAAGAGGGGACCTGACTGGGTCTGTGTCGATACCTGAGATGAGGACCATACAATGACAACCGCCGCGGGTCTTTACTCCCACACATTTGGGTGCCACTGATCGCCCTGGGAGCCCTTCAGTCGACCCACAGGTGGAACCGCTACTAGCGATCCGGCCTTGTACCCATGGAAGAGTAAAGGAAGACTCGGTATTAACCTCAAGACGTCGCTTCATGCGGCTACAGCAATTCCTCCAAGTTTTGCCCACCATAACTAAGGTGTCACAGGTCACCTGTCACTCACTTGTGTCACTCAACTACTCATAAGGTCGCCAGCTGGGTTTGTAACTCTGCATCCCAGCAATGCAGTTCACTGGTTACACTCTGTGTCGCCAGACAATAGTACGTTGCCACACTCACAGTCTTAATTGGTGTTACTAGCCTAGGATAGCTTTCCATAAATATCAGTGTTACTCAAATACTGCCAGTCACGTGGATATTTTCCATAATATTAATAATGATAATAGTGTGGTGCATATAGTGTTACTTATATAATCATCAAAGAAAGATGGAGGGAGCACTAAAACACATCACTAAAAATGATAGAAAGTTTTCTATACAATATATATATATATATATATATATATATATATATATATATATATATATATATATATATATATATATATATATATATATATATATATATATATATATATATTGTGACGATAATCTCCTTCAAGAGATTGAGCCTGCTCTTCCCTCCACAATTACGTCGTTGTGGTTATATAAAACTACTATGGAAGAAATGTCCAACAACGACAACAACACCAGCAAGGCTTGCCAGAGCGCAAAACGTTGCAGCCAGAGACACCTGTTCAGACTCAAACCGCCAAACTACTCGTTGATCGCTACCGGCCCCGCTGATTCGTCGCCGGTCTGGCTGCACCTGCACTCGCCCCCCCATACTACTTGATGTCTGGGGTCGCCACGACCTCAGACCTCAGAATGTTCAGTGCTTTCGTAGTTATCACTCCTCCCAGCTAGACGTTAGCGTGTACTGAGAGAGGTGATAGCTTAAAGCCAATATTCCAGCACCTCCCATTTACTTTTGTGTTGCACTTCTTGTTATTTTATCTTAACGTAACTTTTCATTGTGTCATTTAATTATTCTTATTATTTTGATTGATTGATTTTATTATAAGAATTTGTTTGTGCATTTTATTCATGTTTTGATTTATTTAACGTAATTAAAATTTCATTGTTAAAATTTACTTGTGTTTTGTGTGTCTTCTCCTTACCTTACCACAGACGAAGTTCCAGTTTTCTATTTTTTTTTTATAACTATGTGACGAAGCCATACCCCTAGCCTTAAACAGCCGAACACCAACGCGTTACCGTCACAAGTTATATGGGGGCCAGTCCTAGGAGCTTCACTCAGGCACTGGTGCCAAGTGGTAATTTATGGTAAGCGTATTTAACTTTGTTAAAGTAGCTTTACTATTTTTCATATTCAATTTCATTTTTTATAAGGTGCGGTGTATTGTGCATTACGAGAGTAACATATAGTGAAGGTGAGACAACTTTGGATTACGTGGTGACTGTAGGCCGCAGTCATACTCTTAATTGGTCATCTCTCCTCCGTGTTATTACTCGTATTTACCATCTATGTCCCTTGAATATTTCTCATTCTGACAGATCATCATATTGGTACCCTGGTACTGTGGTCTGCCCCGGGTCAAGAGTACCCAATCTTCTGCAATCTGACTGTAGGAGGACAAAGAGGGCCATAGTTCCTCTAGCTCGAACTTTAGTTGCTGAATTGGGACCTCAGCAGCAGTTCTCGTCACCAGTTGACACCTCGCACCCCTACACGTCAGTCAGAGATGATGATACATACAACGGTAGGGAATTAGCTTATTTTTTCAGAGCACAAAAGTTCGCTAATTCTGTAAGTATCATATTAAATTCAGTAGGAAAAACTTGCTTTATGTCCTATAGAGACGTGGCAAGGTATGCCTACATCCTTGGACTACCAATTTTACTTCTGAGACAATTACTGTTTCATTTGTTTTCGAAACTCTGTTTCATTTGTTAGTAGGATTTTCTTGCCCTTATCCTCTTACATGAGTACCGGGTACAAGATTTCCTGCGCCCTTGATTTAATTTAATCATTTAACATCTTTTACTTAACTTTAATTGTTAAAGATCTCACAGGATAGGTACCAGTTGCCACGTTGTCCTGTTTCTGACATTCACTATTGAATATTCGTGTACCTTTATTTGCTAATTTCACCATGTTTCGTCTCCAAGCTTTCCGTACAAATCCAGCAGGTGAAATAGGGACTTTAAGTCGTGCCAAGAAGACTGAATTACAAACTCTTGCACATGAGTATCAACTAGAAGTTCCCTACCAAGCCAACAAGAGTGAAATACACAACCTGTTGCTGGATTACTATTTAGAACAAGGTAAGATCGACTCTGAAACTCATGAAACTTACTATATTGCAGATAAAACTGATTTGGCAACGATGAAACTCAAACTAGAGCTGGCCAAGATTGAGCGTGAGCAGCAAAGGGAAGCAGCTGCCATAAGAAGGGAAGAACACGAACGAGAAGCTGCTTTGAGGAGAGACGAACAAGAACGCGAGGCTGCTTTGAGGAGAGAAGAACACGAACGTGAGTTCACATTACTCCGTGAACGTGAACGCTTACAGCTCGAAACCAAACAACGCGAGTTAGAGATACAACGCGAACATGACAAGCAACAAGCGACTCTGGCTCTAGAGTGTCGTCAACGCGAAATCGCCTTGGAAACTTCACACTTCACTCAACGCCAGCAAGCTACTGCCTATCTTCCCGTCAGTTTTAATATATCACATGCAAGTAAGTTAATGCCATCCTTTGTAGAAGCAGAAGTTGATGTGTTTTTCACCACCTTTGAAACCCTTGCTAATCAACTCAGTTGGCCTGTCAACCAATGGGCCACACTTCTCAGAGTCCATCTTACAGGTAGAGCTGCAGTCACACTCAGTACTTTGGCGTCTGAGAATGACTACTACACTCTGAAACAAGCAGTGTTGGACGCCTACCTCCTCTCTACTGAAAGTTATAGAAGGAAATTCCGTGACCACCTGAAGGCAAGTACCACTACCTTCCTCGAGTTTGCTAACACGAAACGGAGGTATTTCATGAAATGGCTGGAAGCAGCACATGTCTCTACTTTTACAGAACTCGTCAACCTGATGCTTGTTGAAGAATTCTTGAGACGTGTGCCACCTCCTGTCCGCCTCTACTTAGCAGATAAAGAAGAAACCGACTACCTGAAGTGTGCTAAGTCGGCTGACACTTACAGCCTCATCCACCGGCTGACACCCGAACCATCCTCCAGTAAGAAGTCGTGGTACAGTTACGAGAAGGTGAGCCTCGATCAAGCTGGTTCACAACTGTACTGCAAGTATTGTAGACTCTATGGACATACCATAGACAAGTGTGGTAAGTCTCAATACAAGGGAACCACTGACCAACAAAGACCCAAACCAACTCCTCCTAAGTCCGGTAAGCCTGTGATGAATGTTGGTGTTGATGTTAATGATCTTTCTCTTTTCAGTAACCACCTGTATACTGGAACTGTCTCTGCCAACGGTTCAAATCCGGAGGGACGTTTCAAATTGAAGATCTTGAGGGACACAGCGGCTCTACAATCGATCATCTTGAAGTCGGCTGTGCCCAACATCGTCTACACCGGAGAAACCGTCTTCATCACTGACCTCACTGCTACCACTCCATACCCTCTCGCCAGAGTCCACCTGGATTGTCCCTACGTGAACGGGGAAGTCCAAGTCGCCGTCAGGGAAAAGCCTTTTCCCATGCCTGGAGTGCAACTTCTCCTAGGCAACGACTTGGCAGAAGACCTGCAACCGACCAACCTGATCGTCATGGACAAACCCCAGGTGTGTAACTCTGTGCCAATAAACCCTATTCTTGAGTATGTTCCAGCAGAGGTTCAAGAGAGTGATGAAGTTTCTCCTCCGGTTCTCGTGACCACCCGTGCACAAGCCGCACGTCCACAGCCAGCTGACTCTACTGCTACCGCTGTCCCTCAAGACCCTCAGAAACTCCCCCCGCATCTGACCAAGTTGGAGTTCCGTAAGTTGCAGAGGGAAGATCTTACTTTAACACCATTGTTTTTCCAGGCCGAGACTCAACCCGACAGTATTCCTGGGTTCTTCCTAGAGAACGACTTGCTCTACCGCAGATATAGACCCAGTAAACTGAAGGAGGAGGACGATTGGGCCAACATCGAACAACTTGTGATTCCCACCAGCCTGCGGCCCACTATTCTACACCTGGCCCACGGAGCATTCTCCCACTACGGCTTCAACAAGACTTACCATGGGATTCGTCAAGACTACTACTGGCCAGGTATGGTAAATAACGTCAAACAGTACGTAAAACAGTGTCATACATGTCAGATGGCAGGCAAGCCGAACGTCTCCATTCCCAGAGCACCACTGATTCCCATACAGGTGCCTGCGGAACCTTTCCACAGACTCATAATAGACTGTGTTGGTCCTTTACCTCGGACCAGTTCAGGTAACGCCTACATCCTAACCATCCTGTGTCCTACCACCAGATTTCCCATAGCAGTTCCAGTGAAGAACATCACGGCTGCTACGGTTATAAAACATCTATTGAAGATCTTCACTCAATACGGATTTCCCAGGGAGATTCAAAGTGACTGTGGTACCAACTTCACCAGTGATCTCTTCAAAAGGACACTGGAGGAGTTCAACATCAAACAGGTATTGTCCAGCCCCTATCATCCTGCTTCACAGGGTTCTCTTGAACGTAGTCATCAGACCATCAAAGCACTCTTGAAAAAGTTTTGTTGTGAAACCTCAAAGGATTGGGATAAGCAGATTGACCTAATAATGTGTATTTTCAGAAGTCTCCCCAATGAGTCCCTAGGAGTATCTCCTTATGAGATGCTCTACGGCCGTAAGTGCCGTACTCCCCTTAAGGCTTTCAAAGACTCTCTCAGAGATGCCACCTTCAGTGAGCATCAGAATGTGCCCCAGTTTCTTCAAAACCTTCAACACATTCTAGAGAGAGTCCACCGCTTTGCCCATGATAATCTATTGAAAGCCCAGGTGAGAATGAAGACTCATTACGACCAGACCAGCAAAGTAAGAAAATTCAAGCCGGGAGACTTCGTCCTTGCCTATTTCCCTATCCCAGGTTCACCTTTACAAAACAGATTTTCAGGACCCTACTGCGTCAAAGAGTGCAGAAGCAACAACAACTACGTCATAGAGACTCCAGATAGGCGGCGGAAGACCCAGCTGTGCCACGTCAACCTCCTGAAGCAATATAATGGTACTCCTCCCACTGTCTTGACTAATTGTTCTACCTTCACAGAACCCTACATCCACAGTGAGACCTTCCCAGCTTCTCCTCCCGAAAGCACTGACAAGGAGTCAGCGCTTTCTAATTCCGAAATCCTTAATGATCTTCCCAAATGCTTTCACGATAATAATCGTGCTCCTTTGCCCTCTTCTAATTCCACTCTCACCTCGTCAGATAAACCCTTCATCCTCCATGTCGACGCTAGGGGTACCGACGTTGGTGGTGTCGTGATGCAACAACGAGGCGAGAAGAATACACCTGTCAGCGACTACTGCTACAAGGATCTACGGAACAATTGGCAAGGAGCTACTCTTCCTCATCCTGAAGCTTCAGCACTTCACTCCACCCCTGAAAAGTGCTCGGTCCACCATCAACACGGACCACACCACCCTACACCTCCTGCAGCACGCCCCCTTCTCATCTCAACGTCTTCTACTATGGGCTTGCTACCTGCAGAAATTCAACCTGGAGACACGCTATACCAAGAGTCTGAAAACATCTTAGCCCATGATCTCTCCAGAGTTTATGAAGTAGAAGCGACTCCATCCATTACTCTACCACATAACGACGTACTTCTTCCAGAACCGCAGGCTTCGGGGGAGAGTTGTGACGATAATCTCCTTCAAGAGATTGAGCCTGCTCTTCCCTCCACAATTACGTCGTTGTGGTTATATAAAACTACTATGGAAGAAATGTCCAACAACGACAACAACACCAGCAAGGCTTGCCAGAGCGCAAAACGTTGCAGCCAGAGACACCTGTTCAGACTCAAACCGCCAAACTACTCATTGATCGCTACCGGCCCCGCTGATTCGTCGCCGGTCTGGCTGCACCTGCACTCGCCCCCCCATACTACTTGATGTCTGGGGTCGCCACGACCTCAGACCTCAGAATGTTCAGTGCTTTCGTAGTTATCACTCCTCCCAGCTAGACGTTAGCGTGTACTGAGAGAGGTGATAGCTTAAAGCCAATATTCCAGCACCTCCCATTTACTTTTGTGTTGCACTTCTTGTTATTTTATTTTAACGTAACTTTTCATTGTGTCATTTAATTATTCTTATTATTTTGATTGATTGATTTTATTATAAGAATTTGTTTGTGCATTTTATTCATGTTTTGATTTATTTAACGTAATTAAAATTTCATTTTTAAAATTTACTTGTGTTTTGTGTCTTCTCCTTACCTTACCACAGACGAAGTTCCAGTTTTCTATTTTTTTTTATAACTATGTGACGAGGCCATACCCCTAGCCTTAAACAGCCGAACACCAACGCGTTACCGTCACAATATATATATATATATATATATATATATATATATATATATATATATATATATATATATATATATATATATATATATATATATATATTGGTTATATAGGAGGTAGAGCCGGCACTGATATCAAAAAGGTCCATGTTGTTACAAGAGGGGACCTGACTGACACTATTGTCAGAGGTCACGAAGTTTGTCAACGACTGCCTCTCTGGGTTGATCCCAGATACAATTAAACCCTTTTTCTTTGGAGCATCCCTTTGTGTCCTCAAGAAGAAAGATGGTGGAGTGAGACCCATTGCCGTGGGTAACACACTTCGGCGCCTTGTTGCTAGGGCTTCTGTCAGAAAAATTAGCATAGACGCTGCGACGATGCTTCGACCCCATCAACTAGGTTTTGGTGTCCCCCATGGCTGTGAAGCAGCAGCTCATGCAGCACGAGCCTGTATCAAGCACCTCCCAGAAAATAAGGCATTAATTAAATTAGACATTAAAAATGCCTTCAACCAGGTAAAAAGGGATGTGGTACTGGAAGCAGTTCGAACAAGCTTTCCTTCTCTACTCCCCTTCGTCTCAGCAGGGTACAGTAGGGAATCGACGCTGCTGTTTGGGGAACATGAAGTTGTTTCTGCAGAAGGTGTCCAGCAGGGAGACCCACTTGCCCCTTTTCTTTTGTGCATGGCTGTTAAAGAGGTCACAAGCAGGTTGACCAGCGAACTCAACATCTGGTTCCTGGACGATGGCACCCTGGCAGGGACACAGGAGTCCCTGCTAGAAGATCTACAGCTGGTGAAATCTAAGGGAGAGGAGTTAGGACTCACCCTAAACCCATTAAAGTGTGAAATCATCTCATCTAGCCAACCAACCATAGATGCAGTGCGAACCATATTGCCAGGAGCCCAAGTGATCGCCCCCACTGACAGTGTGCTGCTAGGAGCACCTCTGGGCTCGAGCGCCATTGAGGTAGTCCTCGAAGAAAAGCTGAACGACCTGAGGAGGATGGAGGGAAGAATAGGGGCTTTAGACGCCCACGATGCTTTGTACCTTCTCACAAGGTGCCTGGCTTTGCCCAGACTGACCTATTTCCTAAGGTGTGCTCCCTCCTTCGACAGCCCAAAATTAACAGAATATGACACACTCCTAAGGTCAATAACCGTGAAAGTGTTAAACCTCTCCCTGCAAGATGACCAATGGGACCAAGCAACTCTCCCAGTTAGACTTGGGGGAATAGGTATTCGCAAGGCGACACAGATAGCATTGCCAGCATTTTTATCCTCGACCAGTGCAACAGGTGAATTAGTTAAGGAAATACTACCGGAACACCTAAGAGACTCCATTGGGATTCATGATCCCAAATTCGCGGAAGGAGCCGGTCAGTGGGACACTCTCGTCAACTCTCATCCTCGACCGACTTTTCCAAATGACTGCAAACAGTCCAAATGGGATAGCCCCATAGTGGAGAACATCGCCACATCATTGCTGGAGGCAACTTCCAGGAAGGACAAAGCGCGTCTTCTAGCTGCGCAAGCGCCCCATGCCGGGGACTTCCTGTTGGCAGTCCCTAATTCCGCCTTGGGTACCCGCCTGGACCATCGGACCCTAAGTATTGGTGTTGCTCTGCGCCTTGCCGCCCCTATCTCCACCGAGCACCGGTGTATTTGCGGCCATGCACGGGCAGACCAATACGGCAGCCATGGTCTCATCTGTCGTAAGACACAGGGAAAGATTGCCAGACATGAAGCAGTCAATGACATCATCAAGAGAAGTTTGGCTTCAGCTGGGTGCCCAACACAAAGGGAACCTCAGTTGTGCAGACCTGACAACAGTCAAAAACGCCCAGTTGGAGTCACCCTGCAGCCGTGGAGGGAAGGTAAACAGGTCGTGTGGGACTACACGTGTGCATCCACATTGGCTGATACCTATCTACCTTACAGCGCAGCTGAGGGAGGCGGGGCAGCCACCTTCATGGAGACCCAGAAAACTAATAAGTACAGGGACCTAGAACGTTGTTACAGGTTCGTGCCAATAGGCTCTGAGACTCTGGGCGCCTGGGGTAAATGTGCACTTAAGTTCCTGAAGGAGCTGGGCGAGGAACTCATTGGGAAGACTAGAGACCCAAGAGCGGCCAGTTTTATGTTCCAGCGCCTCAGTGTCGCTGTTCAGAGGGGAAATGCGTGCTGTATCTTGGGTGCGCACCCGACCCCCGAGGAGCTGGCCGAGGTCTTCGAACACTGATTGGTATATTGTTATATAAGTGTGTGTTTTCTGTAAACTGTAGCATTGCAATAAAATAAAAAAAAAAAAAATAATAGGGGTGGTAGGAGAGGAAAAGATTAAAGTATTCAGTGAGAATCCACAAGGTCTTCTCTGAACACTATTTAATTTCTTCTTCGAGGATGTGGGTTCCTATAGTGGTGATGGTACCCCTATATATATATATATATATATATATATATATATATATATATATATATATATATATATATATATATATATATATATATATATATATATATATATATATATATATGTCGTACCTAGTAGCCAGAACGGACTTCTCGGCCTACTATGCATAGCCCGATTTGCCTAATAAGCCAAGTTTTCCTGAAATAATATATATTCTCTTATTTTTTTCTTATGAAATGATAAAGCTACCCATTTCATTATGTATGAGGTCAATTTTTTTTTATTGGAGTTAAAATTAACGTAGATATATGACCGAACCTAACCAACCCTACCTAAACTAACCTAACCTATCTCTATAGGTTAGGTTAGGTTAAGTAGCCGAAAAAGTTAGGTTAGGTTAGGTTAGGTAGGTTAGGTAGTCGAAAAACAATTAATTCATGAAAACTTGGCTTATTAGGCAAATATGGCCTTGCATTGTAGGCAGAGAAGTGCGTTCTGGCTATTAGGTACGACATATATATATATAAATATATATATATATATATATATATATATATATATATATATATATATATATATATATATATATATATATATATATATATATATATATATATATATATATATATATATATATATATATATATATATATATATATATATATATATATGTGTGTGTGTGTATATCACGAAAATAAACACGTGATTAAGAATGTGACAATGTCAGACCACGAAGGAAAAATGAAACAGGAAATTTCCTTAAGTACTTTCGTATATTAAATACACCTTCTGAAGATGTATTTAATATACGAAAGTACTTAAGGAAATTTCCTGTTTCATTTTTCCTTCGTGGTCTGACATTGTCATATATATATATATATATATATATATATATATATATATATATATATATATATATATATATATATATATATATATATATATATATATATATATATATATATATATATATATATATATATATATATATATATATATATGTCGTACCTAGTAGCCAGAACTCACTTATCAGCCTACTTTGCAAGGCCCAATTTGCCTAATAAGCCACGTTTTCATGAATTAATTGTTTTTCGACTACCTAACCTAACCTAACCTAACTTTTTCGGCTACCTAACCTAACCTAACCTATAAAGATAGGTTAGGTTAGGTTAGGTAGGGTTGGTTAGGTTTGGTCATATATCTACGTTAATTTAAACTCCAATAAAAAAAAATTGACAACATACATAATGAAATGGGTAAATTTATCATTTCATAAGAAAAAAATTAGAGAAAATAACTTAATTCAGGAAAACTTGGCTTATTAGGCAAATCGGGCCTTGCATAGTAGGCCGATAAGTGCGTTCTGGCTACTAGGTACGACATATATATATATATATATATATATATATATATATATATATATATATATATATATATATATATATATATATATATATATATGTATATATATATATATATATATATATATATATATATATATATATATATATATTGGCTGCAGACAAAAATCAGAGGATACAACTGACGATTTACTATAAAACCAGAAAAACGGCCAGCCTACTCATGAGAAACTCTCCAGACACAAAACAGAACGCTTTAAAAGAGACCAACGTCGTCTATGCCTTCAAATGCCCTCTTGAGGACTGTAAGCACCAAAAAACCCAGTATATAGGCAAGACAAAAACATCTCTTTCTAGGCGTTTAACGATGCATAAGCAACAGGGCTCCATTAAGAAACATATAATCTCTTCTCACAACCAAACCATCGCCAGAGAAATCCTAGTAAACAACACAGAAATCATCGATAGATACAGTGATAGCAGGCGGCTTGACGTTTGCGAGGCACTACACATCAAGAAGTCAACACCAGCAATCAACAGCCAATTAATGCACAACTATATTCTACCCACCTCAAGACTCTGCTCCAATATAGAAGCATCAAGAAATATGGACCAATAGGCTTTCTACAATCAATTCTATTCAATACCCATTGTTTCGTGTTCTGTCTTGTGTTGATGAAATTAATACCTTATTAAATACCACCTCACCCCATTCACCTCACTCAAATGTAGATATAAACAAATCGGAGATGTGTAAGTTCTATTCAGTTCTGTATGTTTAAACTAAAGTCTTTGAAAATGTAATAAGTTTTACGAAACGCGCTCAAGTGTCGCGTCAGACTAGAAATAAAAAATAATTTTGGAGAATTGATTTTTGAATTACCACCAACAGTGAAAAGAAATGTACGAAAGTTTGAGAAAATTCGTGTTAGAATTATTAATCTTACTTTTTCGGTCATATTTAATAATATATGTCTACAGGAAAGACTGCTACCAAAATATATACTAATATTAAAACGCACGAACCAGCAGCAAGGAATCAAGCCTTCACGATAAAATATCGCCAGGATCTGATTCGTGATCAGATACACAAGGCAGAGAATGAAATCAAAGACAACAAAACGCAACTACTTCATGCTACGAACGAGTGGAGAAATAGCAACATCGACGAAAGTATCCGTACCCGCATTGAACAACACCTCGACATCCTCACAGACCGACATCACCTCAGCACTGAAACAAGGATTATCAAGAAACTAACAACGTTATATGGAGGACCTATTGCAATTCCACGACCAAGAGATGGCTTCCTGAACCTTGCAGGAATTAACCTCACTGAGGACCAAGTCACTCTCCTAAATCTGGGCATAAACTGTCACGTTAAATTCAGACCGAGTGAGATGGCCCGGAAAGTGGGGTTGGAAAATCTGTTGGACGACATATTCGACCTCGAGACACACAAAAAAAGGTCACTACCAAAGGTACCTTACAAGCAGAACTTATTGCGGAAGGAGGAAAGAATCGAGGCAATTACAGAAGCACCATACTGACCCCCGAGCTCAAAGCAGCAGCCAACAGCCTTCGTGAGAACGAGGAGATAGTTGTCAGGAGAGGTGACAAGTCGCCAATATACGTCATTCTTAAAAAAGACGAATATCTGGCGAAAATGAACCTCATACTCTCTGACCAAACTAAATTCCAAAGGGTAACGAAGGACACTACAGCCGAATTGAAAGCAAAGGTCAACAAACTAATCGAAACTGTGAACGCCAAGAAATCAGGGCTCCACCTGCCAAAGATTATTGGGGAATATAAACCTGGATATGCGTATGGAAATTTCAAGACACACAAGCCTGGAAACCCACTTCGGCCAATCATTAGCCAGATACCCACACCCACGTCCAGACTAGCGAAGCGACTCAACGGCCTGCTGACTCCTTATGTCCCTTGCGCCTTCAGCCTGAAGTCGCCAAAGGAATTTGTTGACTTACTGCGGGGCATACGGGCCACAGGAATAAGAGCCTCGTTGGACGTAGAATCGCTGTTCACCAACGTACCAGTGGACGAGACAATCGGGATGATAGCTGACAGAGTGTATCGTGATCCAGCCTGTACTCCTCTTGACATACCAGAAAATATCCTAAGGAAACTACTCCAAGCTTGTACTAAAGAGGCACCCTTCTTGAGCCCGGATGGGCACATGTATAAGCAAGTAGATGGGGTCGCCATGGGTTCTCCCCTAGGTGTCCTGTTTGCAAACTTTTACATGGGTACCATCGAGCAAAAAGTCTTAGTCGACATTAACTTGAAACCGGCCATATACTGCAGGTATGTTGACGACATTTTTACACAGGTACCTGATGTCAGACATCTGCAGGAGCTGAAGGAGGCATTTGAGCAGAGTTCCGTGCTGCGTTTCACTTACGAGATGGAAAAGGATGGGAAGCTGCCCTTTCTAGATGTAACAGTCATGGAAAAGAGCGGAGGTTTCCACACTGCAGTCTACACTAAGGAAACGAACATAGGAATGTGTCTAAATGCCAAAAGCGACTGCCCAGATAGGTACAAGAGGAGTGTTGTTAACGCATATGTCGACCGTGCTCTCAGCCACAGCTCAGAATGGAAGCAAGTCGACGAAGAACTCTGTAGGGTAAGGCAGGTCCTAGTCAACAACGGCTTCTCCAATGGTTTCGTCGAAGACATCATAAGAAGGAGAGTGAAACGCCATGCAACCTCTCAAGAGACAACCAACACAACACCTATACCCCCTATTAGACTATTTTACAGGAACTTCTTTTCCACAGCTCATAAAACAGAGGAAATGGTCCTGAAAGATATTGTTAATAGAAACGTTATCCCTACAGACAAAACTCAGAGGATACAACTGACGATTTACTATAAAACCAGAAAAACGGCCAGATTACTCATGAGAAACTCTCCAGACACAAGACAGAACGCTTTAAAAGAGACCAACGTCGTCTATGCCTTCATATGCCCTCTTTGGGACTGTAAGCTCCAAAAAACCCAGTATATAGGCAAGACAACAACATCTCTTTCTAGGCGTTTAACGATGCATAAGCAACAGGGCTCCATTAAGGAACATATAATCTCTTCCCACAACCAAACCATCGCCAAGGAAATCCTAGGAAACAACACAGAAATCATCGATAGATACAGCGATAGCTGGCGGCTTGACATTTGCGAGGCACTACACATCAAGAAGTCAACACCAGCAATCAACAGCCAATTAATGCACAACTATATTCTACCCACTTCAAGACTCCGCTCCAATATAGAAGCATCAAGAAATATGGACCAATAGGCTTTCTACAATCACTTCTATTCAATACTGTGACGGTAACGCGTTGGTGTTCGGCTGTTTAAGGCTAGGGGTATGGCCTCGTCACATAGTTATAAAAAAAAAATAGAAAAACTGGAACTTCGTCTGTGGTAAGGTAAGGAGAAGACACACAAAACACAAGTAAACTTTAACAATGAAATTTTAATTACGTTAAATAAATCAAAACATGAAAATAATGCACAAACAAATATGTATAATAAAATCAATGAATCAAAATAATAAGAATACTTAAATGACACAATGAAAGTTACGTTAAGGCAAAATAATAAGAAGTGCAACACAAAAGTTAAGTGGGAGGTGCTGGAATATTGGCTTAAAGCCACCACCTCTCTCAGTACACGCTAGAGTCTAGCTGGGAGGAGTGCTGGCTACGAAAGCACGGAACATTCTGAGGACTGATGTTGGGGCGACCCCAGACATCAGGTAGTATTGGGGGCGAGTGCAGGTGCAGCCAGACCGGCGACCAATCAGCGGAGCCGTAGCGATCAACGGGTAGTTTGGTGGTTGGAGTTCGAACAGGTGGCTGGTTGCATACGTTTCTGCTCACCCTGGCAAGCCTTGCTGGTGTTTGTTGTCGTTGTTGGACATTTCTTCCATAGTCTTTTATATAGTTGTGAAGACGTAATTTTGGAGGGAAGAGCAGGCTCAATCTCTTGAAGGAGATTATCGTCACAACTCTCCCCCGAAGCCTGCGGTTCTGGAAGAAGTACGTCGTTATGTGGTGGAGTAATGGATGGAGTTGCTTCTACTTCATAAACTCTGGAGAGATCATGGGCTAAGATGTTGTCAGACTCTTGGTATAGCGTGTCTCCAGGTTGAATTTCTGCAGTTAGCAAGCCCATAGTAGAAGACGTTGAGATGAGAAGTGGGCGTGCTGCAGGAGGTGTAGGGTGGTGTGGTCCGTATTGATGGTGGACCGAGCACTTTTCAGGTGTGGAGTGAAGTGCTGAAGCTTCAGGATGAGGAAGAGTAGCTCCTTGCCAATTGTTCCGTAGATCCTTGTAGCAGTAGTCGCTGACAGGTGTATTCTTCTCGCCTCGTTGCTGCATCACGACACCACCCACGTCGGTACCATTGGCGTCGACATGGAGGATGAAGGGCTTATCTGACGAGGTGAGAGTGGAATTAGAAGAGGGCATAGGAGCACGATTATTATCCTGAAAGCATTTGGGAAGATCATTAAGGATTTTGGAATTAGAAAGCGCCGACTCCTTGTCAGTGCTTTCGGGAGAAGAAGCCGGGATGGTCTCACTGTGGATGTAGGGTTCTGTGAAGGTAGAACAATTAATCAAGACAGTGGGAGGAGTACCATTATATTGCTTCAGGAGGTTGACGTGGCACAGCTGGGTCTTCCGCCGCCTATCTGGAGTCTCTATCACATAATTATTATTATTCCTGCACTCTTTGACGCAGTAAGGTCCTGAAAATCTGTTTTGTAAAGGTGAACCTGGGATAGGGAAATAAGCAAGGACGAAGTCTCCCGGCTTGAATTTTCTTACTTTGCTGGTCTGGTCGTAATGAGTCTTCATTCTCACCTGGGCTTTCAATAGATTATCATGGGCAAAGCGGTGGACTCTCTCTAGAATGTGTTGAAGGTTTTGAAGAAACTGGGGCACATTCTGATGCTCACTGAAGGTGGCATCTCTGAGAGAGTCTTTGAAAGCCTTAAGGGGAGTACGGCACTTACGGCCGTAGAGCATCTCATAAGGAGATACCCCTAGGGACTCATTGGGGAGACTTCTGAAAATACACATTATTAGGTCAATCTGCTTATCCCAATCCTTTGAGGTTTCACTACAAAACTTTTTCAAGAGTGCTTTGATGGTCTGATGACTACGTTCAAGAGAACCCTGTGAAGCAGGATGATAGGGGCTGGACAATACCTGTTTGATGTTGAACTCCTCCAGTGTCCTTTTGAAGAGATCACTGGTGAAGTTGGTGCCACAGTCACTTTGAATCTCCCTGGGAAATCCGTATTGAGTGAAGATCTTCAGTAGATGTTTGATAACCGTAGCAGCCGTGATGTTCTTCACTGGAACTGCTATGGGAAATCTGGTGGTAGGACACAGGATGGTTAGGATGTAGGCGTTACCTGAACTGGTCCGAGGTAAAGGACCAACACAGTCTATTATGAGTCTGTGGAAAGGTTCCGCAGGCACCTGTATGGGAATCAGTGGTGCTCTGGGAATGGAGACGTTCGGTTTGCCTGCCATCTGACATGTATGACACTGTTTTACGTACTGTTTGACGTTGTTTACCATACCTGGCCAGTAGTAGTCTTGACGAATCCCATGGTAAGTCTTGTTGAAGCCGTAGTGGGAGAATGCTCCGTGGGCCAGGTGTAGAATAGTGGGCCGCAGGCTGGTGGGAATCACAAGTTGTTCGGTGTTGGCCCAATCGTCCTCCTCCTTCAGTTTACTGGGTCTATATCTGCGGTAGAGCAAGTCGTTCTCTAGGAAGAACCCAGGAATACTGTCGGGTTGAGTCTCAGCCTGGAAAAACAATGGTGTTAAAGTAAGATCTTCCCTCTGCAACTTACGGAACTCCAACTTGGTCAGATGCGGGGGTAGTTTCTGAGGGTCTTGAGGGACAGCGGTGGCAGTAGAGTCAGCTGGCTGTGGACGTGCGGCTTGTGCACGGGTGGTCACGAGAACCGGAGGAGAAACTTCATCACTCTCTTGAACCTCTGCTGGAACATACTCGAGAATAGGATTTATTGGCACAGAGTTACACACCTGGGGTTTGTCCATGACGATCAGGTTGGTCGGTTGCAGGTCTTCTGCCAAGTCGTTGCCTAGGAGAAGTTGCACTCCAGGCATGGGAAAAGGCTTTTCCCTGACGGCGACTTGGACTTCCCCGTTCACATAGGGACAATCCAGGTGGACTCTGGCGAGAGGGTATGGAGTAGTAGCAGTGAGGTCAGTGATGAAGACTGTTTCCCCGGTGTAGACTATGTTGGGCACAGCCGACTTCAAGATGATCGATTGTAGAGCCGCTGTGTCCCTCAAGATCTTCAATTTGAAACGTCCCTCCGGATTTGAACCGTTGGCAGAGACAGTTCCAGTATACAGGTGGTTACTGAAAAGAGAAAGATCATTAACATCAACACCAACATTCATCACAGGCTTACCGGACTTAGGAGGAGTTGGTTTGGGTCGTTGTTGGTCAGTGGTTCCCTTGTATTGAGACTTACCACACTTGTCTATGGTATGTCCATAGAGTCTACAATATTTGCAGTACAGTTGTGAACCAGCTTGATCGGGGCTCACCTTCTCGTAACTGTACCACGACTTCTTACTGGAGGATGGTTCAGGTGTCAGCCGGTGGATGAGGCTGTAAGTGTCAGCCGACTTAGCACACTTCAGGTAGTCGGTTTCTTCTTTATCTGCTAAGTAGAGGCGGACAGGAGGCGGCACACGTCTCAAGAATTCTTCAACAAGCATCAGGTTGACGAGTTCTGTAAAAGTAGAGACATGTGCTGCTTCCAGCCATTTCATGAAATACCTCCGTTTCGTGTTAGCAAACTCGAGGAAGGTAGTGGTACTTGCCTTCAGGTGGTCACGGAATTTCCTTCTATAACTTTCAGTAGAGAGGAGGTAGGCGTCCAACACTGCTTGTTTCAGAGTGTAGTAGTCATTCTCAGACGCCAAAGTACTGAGTGTGACTGCAGCTCTACCTGTAAGATGGACTCTGAGAAGTGTGGCCCATTGGTCGACAGGCCAACTGAGTTGATTAGCAAGGGTTTCAAAGGTGGTAAAGAACACATCAACTTCTGCTTCTACAAAGGATGGCATTAACTTACTTGCATGTGATATATTAAAACTGACGGGAAGATTGGCAGTAGCTTGCTGGCGTTGAGCGAGGTGTGAAGTTTCCAACGTGTATTCCCGTTGACGACACTCAAGAGCCAGAGTCGCTTGTTGCTTGTCATGTTCACGTTGCATTTCCAACTCGCGTTGTTTGGTTTCAAGCCGTATGCGTTCCCGCTCCTGGAGTAAGGCAATCTCACGTTCTTGTTCTTCCCTTCGTATGGCAGCTGCTCGTTCTTGTTGTTCGAGGGCTTCCCTTTGCTGTTCGCGGGCTTCCTTTTGCTGCTCACGTTCAATCTTAGCCAGCTCTAGTTTAAGTTTCATCGTTGCCAAGTCAGTTTTATCTGCAATATAGTAAGTTTCATGAGTTTCAGAGTCTATCTTACCTTGCTCTAAATAGTAATCCAGCAACAGGTTGTGTAGGTCATTTTTGTTGGCTTGATAGGGAACTTCTAGTTGATACTCATGTGCAAGAGTTTGTAGTTCAGTCCTCTTGGCACGACTTAAAGTCCCTATTTCACCTGCTGGATTTGCACGGAAAGTTTGGAGACGAAACATGGTGAAATTAGCAAATAAAGGTACACGAATGTTCAATAATGAAATGTCAGAAACAGGACAACGTGGCAACTGGTACCTATCCTGTGTGATCTTTAACAATTTAACGTTAAGTGAAAGATATTAAATTAAATCAAGGGCGCAGGAAATCTTGTACCCGGTACTCATGTAAGAGAATAAGGGCAAGAAAATCCTACTAACAAATGAAACAAAGTTTCGAAAACAAATGAAACAGTTAAATGCTTCAAAAGTAAAATTGGTAGTCCAAGGATGTAGGCATACCTTGCCAAGTCTCTATAGGACATAAAGCAAGTTTTTCCTACTGAATTTAATATGATACTTACAGAATTAGCGAACTTTTGTGCTCTGAAAAAATAAGCTAATTCCCTACCGTTGTATGTATCATCATCTCTGACTGACGTGTAGGGGTGCGAGGTGTCAACTGGTGACGAGAACTGCTGCTGAGGTCCCAATTCAGCAACTAAAGTTCGAGCTAGAGGAACTATGGCCCTCTTTGTCCTCCTACAGTCAGATTGCAGAAGATTGGGTACTCTTGACCCGGGGCAGACCACAGTACCAGGGTACCAATATGATGATCTGTCAGAATGAGAAATATTCAAGGGACATAGATGGTAAATACGAGTAATAACATGGAGGGAGAGATGACCAATTAAGAGTATGACTGAGGCCTACAGTCACCACGTAATCCAAAGTTGTCTCACCTTCACTATATGTTACTCTCGTAATGCACAATACATCGCACCTTATAAAAAATGAAATTGAATGAAAAATAGTAAAGCTACGTTAACAAAGTTAAATACGCTTACCATAAATTACCACTTGGCACCAGTACCTGAGTGAGGCTCCTAGGACAGGCCCCCATATAACTTGTGACGGTAACGCGTTGGTGTTCGGCTGTTTAAGGCTAGGGGTATGGCCTCGTCACATAGTTATAAAAAAAAAATAGAAAAACTGGAACTTCGTCTGTGGTAAGGTAAGGAGAAGACACACAAAACACAAGTAAACTTTAACAATGAAATTTTAATTACGTTAAATAAATCAAAACATGAAAATAATGCACAAACAAATATGTATAATAAAATCAATGAATCAAAATAATAAGAATACTTAAATGACACAATGAAAGTTACGTTAAGGCAAAATAATAAGAAGTGCAACACAAAAGTTAAGTGGGAGGTGCTGGAATATTGGCTTAAAGCCACCACCTCTCTCAGTACACGCTAGAGTCTAGCTGGGAGGAGTGCTGGCTACGAAAGCACGGAACATTCTGAGGACTGATGTTGGGGCGACCCCAGACATCAGGTAGTATTGGGGGCGAGTGCAGGTGCAGCCAGACCGGCGACCAATCAGCGGAGCCGTAGCGATCAACGGGTAGTTTGGTGGTTGGAGTTCGAACAGGTGGCTGGTTGCATACGTTTCTGCTCACCCTGGCAAGCCTTGCTGGTGTTTGTTGTCGTTGTTGGACATTTCTTCCATAGTCTTTTATATAGTTGTGAAGACGTAATTTTGGAGGGAAGAGCAGGCTCAATCTCTTGAAGGAGATTATCGTCACAATACCCATTGTTTCTTGTTCTGTCTTGTGTTGATGAAATTAATATCTTATTAAATACCACCTCACCCCATTCACCTCACTCATATGTAGATATAAACAAATCGGAGATGTGTAAGTTCTATTCAGTTGTGTATGTTAAAACTAAAGTCTTTGAAAATATAATAAGTTTTACGAAACGCGCTCAAGTGTCGCGTCAGACTAGAAATAAAAATTAATTTTGGAGAATTGATTTTTGAATTACCACCAACAGTGAAAAGAAATGTACGAAAGATTGAGAAAATTTGTGTTAGAATTATTAATCTTACTTTTTCGGTCATATTTAATAATATATGTCTACAGGAAAGACTGCTACCAAAATATACTAATATTAAAATGCACGACCCAGCAGCAAGGAATCAAGCCTTCACGATAAAATATCGCCAGGATCTGATTCGTGATCAGATATACAAGGCAGAGAATGAAATCAAAGACAACAAAACGCAACTACTTCATGCTACGAACGAGTGGAGAAATAGCAACATCGACGAAAGTATCCGTACCCGCATTGAACAACACCTCGACATCCTCACAGACCGACATCACCTCAGCACTGAAACAAGGAACATCAAGAAACTAACAACGTTATATGGAGGACCTATGACAATTCCACGACCAAGAGATGGCTTCCTGAACCTTGCAGGAATTAACCTCACTGAGGACCAAGTCACTCTCCTAAATGTGGGCATAAACTGTCACGTTATGTCCAGACCGAGTGAGATGGCCCGGAAAGTGGAGTTGGAAATTCTGTTGAACTACATATTCGACCTCGAGACACAAAAAAAAAGGTCACTACCAAAGATACCTTACAAGCAGAACTTATTGCGGAAGGAGGAAAGAATAGAGGCAATTACAGAAGCACCATACTGTACCCCGAGGTCAAAGCGGCAGCCAAAAGCCTTTGTGAGAACAAGGAGATAGTTGTCAGGAGAGGTGACAAGTCGCCAATATATGTCATTCTTAAAAAAAGACGAATATCTGGCGAAAATGAACCTCATACTCTCCGACCAAACTAAATTCCAAAGGGTAACGAAGGACACTATAGCCGAATTGAAAGCAAAGGTCAACAAACTAATCGAAACTGTGAACGCCAAGAAATCAGGACTCCACCTGCCAAAGATTATTGGGGAATATAAACCTGGATATGCGTATGGAAATGTCAAGACACACAAGCCTAGAAACCCACTTTGGCCAATCATTAGCCAGATACCCACACCCACGTACAGACTAGTGAAGCGACTCAACGGCCGGCTGACTCCTTATGTCCTTGCGCCTTCAGCCTGAAGTCGCCAAAGGAATTTGTTGACTTACTGCGGGGCACACGGGCCACAGGAATAAGAGCCTCGTTGGACGTAGAATCGCTGTTCACCAACGTACCAGTGGACGAGACAATCGGGATGATTGCCGACAGAGTGTATCGTGATCCAGCCTGTACTCCTCTTGACATACCAGAAAATATCCTAAGGAAACTACTCCAAGCTTGTACTAAAGAGGCACCCTTCTTGAGCCCGGATGGGCACATGTATAAGCAAGTAGATGGGGTCGCCATGGGTTCTCCCCTAGGTGTCCTGTTTGCAAACTTCTACATGGGTACCATCGAGCAAAAAGTCTTAGTCGACATGAACTTGAAACCGGCCATATACTGCAGGTATGTTGACGACATTTTTACACAGGTACCTGATGTCAGACATCTGCAGGAGCTGAAGGAGGCATTTGGGCAGAGTTCAGTGCTGCGTTTCACTTACGAGATGGAAAAGGATGGGAAGCTGCCCTTTCTAGATGTAACAGTCATGGAAAAGAGCGGAGGTTTCCACACTGCAGTCTACACTAAGGAAACGAACATAGGAATGTGCCTAAATGCCAAAAGCGACTGCCCAGATAGGTACAAGAGGAGTGTTGTTAATGCATATGTCGACCGTGCTCTCAGCCACAGCTCAGAATGGAAGCAAGTCGACGAAGAACTCTGTAGGGTAAGGCAGGTCCTAGTCAACAACGGCTTCTCCAATGGTTTCGTCGAAGACATCATAAGAAGGAAAGTGAAACGCCATGCAACCTCTGAAAAGACAACCAATACCACACCTATACCCCCTATTAGACTATTTTACAGGAACTTCTTTTCCACAGCTCATAAAACAGAGGAAAGGGTCCTGAAAGATATTGTTAATAGAAACGTTATCCCTACAGACAAAAATCAAAGGATACAACTGACGATTTACTATAAAACCAGAAAAACGGCCAGCCTACTCATGAGTAACTCTCCAGACACAAAACAGAACGCTTTAAAAGAGATCAACGTCGTCTATGCCTTCAAATGCCCTCTTGGGGACTGTAAGCTCCAAAAAACCCAGTATATAGGCAAGAAAACAACATCTCTTTCTAGGCGTTTAACGATGCATAAGCAACAGGGCACCATTAAGGAACATATAATCTCTTCCCACAACCAAACCATCGCCAGAGAAATCCTAGTATACAACACAGAAACCATCGATAGATACAGCGATAGCAGGCAACTTGACGTTTGCGAGGCACTACACATCAAGAAGTCAACACCAGCAATCAACAGCCAATTAATGCACAACTATATTCTACCCACTTCAAGACTCCGCTCCAATATAGAAGCATCAAGAAATATGGACCAATAGGCTTTCTACAATCACTTCTATTCAATACCCATTGTTTCTTGTTCTGTCTTGTGTTGATGAAATTAATACCTTATTAAATACCACCTCACCCCATTCACCTCACTCATATGTAGATATAAACAAATCGGAGATGTGTAAGTTCTATTCAGTTGTGTATGTTAAAACTAAAGTCTTTGAAAATATAATAAGTTTTACGAAACGCGCTCAAGTGTCGCGTCAGACTAGAAATAAAAATTAATTTTGGAGAATTGATTTTTGAATTACCACCAACAGTGAAATGAAATGTACGAAAGATTGAGAAAATTTGTGTTAGAATTATTAATCTTACTTTTTCGGTCATATTTAATAATATATGTCTACAGGAAAGACTGCTACCAAAATATACTAATATTAAAATGCACGACCCAGCAGCAAGGAATCAAGCCTTCACGATAAAATATCGCCAGGATCTGATTCGTGATCAGATATACAAGGCAGAGAATGAAATCAAAGACAACAAAACGCAACTACTTCATGCTACGAACGAGTGGAGAAATAGCAACATCGACGAAAGTATCCGTACCCGCATTGAACAACACCTCGACATCCTTACAGACCGACATCACCTCAGCACTGAAACAAGGAACATCAAGAAACTAACAACGTTATATGGAGGACCTATGGCAATTCCACGACCAAGAGATGGCTTCCTGAACCTTGCAGGAATTAACCTCACTGAGGACCAAGTCACTCTCCTAAATGTGGGCATAAACTGTCACGTTATGTCCAGACCGAGTGAGATGGCCCGGAAAGTGGAGTTGGAAATTCTGTTGGACGACATATTCGACCTCGAGACACAAAAAAAAAGGTCACTAACAAAGATACCTTACAAGCAGAACTTATTGCGGAAGGAGGAAAGAATCGAGGCAATTACAGAAGCACCATACTGTCCCCCGAGCTCAAAGCGGCAGCCAAAAGCCTTCGTGAGAACGAGGAGATAGTTGTCAGGAGAGGTGACAAGTCGCCAATATACGTCATTCTTAAAAAAGACGAATATCTGGCTAAAATGAACCTCATACTCTCTGACCAAACTAAATTCCAAAGGGTAACGAAGGACACTACAGCCGAATAGAAAGCAAAGGTCAACAAACTAATCGAAACTGTGAACGCCAAGAAATCAGGACTCAACCTGCCAAAGATTATTGGGGAATATAAACCTGGATATGCATATGGAAATGTCAAGACACACAAGCCTGGAAACCTACTTCGGCCAATCATTAGCCAGATACCCACACCCACGTACAGACAAGCAAAGCGACTCAATGGCCTGCTGACTCCTTATGTCCATTGCGCCTTCAGCCTGAAGTCGCCAAAGGAATTTGTTGACTTACTGCGGGGCACACGGGCCACAGGAATAAGAGCCTCGTTGGACGTAGAATCGCTGTTCACCAACGTACCAGTGGACGAGACAATCGGGATGATAGCTGACAGAGTGTATCGTGATCTAACCTGTACTCCTCTTGACATACCAGAAAATATCCTAAGGAAACTACTCCAAGCTTGTACTAAAGAGGCACCCTTCTTGAGCCTGGATGGGCATATGTATAAGCAAGTAGATGGGGTCGCCATGGGTTCTCCCCTAGGTGTCCTGTTTGCAAACTTCTACATGGGTACCATCGAGCAAAAAGTCTTAGTCGACATGAACTTGAAACCGGCCATATACTGCAGGTATGTTGACGACATTTTTACACAGGTACCTGATGTCAGACATCTGCAGGAGCTGAAGGAGGCATTTGAGCAGAGTTCCGTGCTGCGTTTCACTTACGAGATGGAAAAGGATGGGAAGCTGCCCTTTCTAGATGTAACAGTCATGGAAAAGAGCAGAGGTTTCCACACTGCAGTCTACACTAAGGAAACGAACATAGGAATGTGCCTAAATGCCAAAAGCGACTGCCCAGATAGGTACAAGAGGAGTGTTGTTAATGCATATGTCGACCGTGCTCTCAGCCACAGCTCAGAATGGAAGCAAGCCGACGAAGAACTCTGTAGGGTAAGGCAGGTCCTAGTCAACAACGGCTTCTCCAATGGTTTCGTCGAAGACATCATAAGAAGGAAAGTGAAACGCCATGCAACCTCTGAAAAGACAACCAATACCACACCTATACCCCCTATTAGACTATTTTACAGGAACTTCTTTTCCACAGCTCATAAAACAGAGGAAAGGGTCCTGAAAGATATTGTTAATAGAAACGTTATCCCTACAGACAAAACTCAGAGGATACAACTGACGATTTACTATAAAACCAAAAAAACGGCCAGCCTACTCATGAGAAACTCTCCAGACACAAAACAGAACGCTTTAAAAGAGACAAACGTCGTCTATGCCTTCAAATGCCCTCTTGGGGACTGTAAGCTCCAAAAAACCCAGTATATAGGCAAGACAACAACATCTCTTTCTAGGCGTTTAATGATGCATAAGCAACAGGGCTCCATTAAGGAACATATAATCTCTTCCCACAACCAAACCATCGCCAGAGAAATCCTAGTAAACAACACAGAAATCATCGATAGATACAGCGATAGCAGGCGGCTTGACGTTTGCGAGGCACTAGACATCAAGAAGTCAACACCAGCAATCAACAGCCAATTAATGCACAACTATATTCTTCCCACCTCAAGACTCCGCTCCAATATAGAAGCATCAAGAAATATGGACCAATAGGCTTTCTACAATCACTTCTATTCAATACCCATTGTTTCGTGTTCTGTCTTGTGTTGATGAAATTAATACCTTATTAAATACCACCTCACCCCATTCACCTCACTCAAATGTAGATATAAACAAATCGGAGATGTGTAAGTTCTATTCAGTTGTGTATGTTTAAACTAATGTCTTTGAAAATGTAATAAGTTTTACGAAACGCGCTCAAGTGTCGCGTCAGACTAGAAATAAAAATTAATTTTGGAGAATTGATTTTTGAATTACCACCAACAGTGAAAAGAAATGTACGAAAGATTGAGAAAATTCGTGTTAGAATTATTAATCTTACTTTTTCGGTCATATTTAATAATATATGTCTACAGGAAAGACTGCTACCAAAATATACTAATATTAAAATGCACGACCCAGCTGCAAGGAATCAAGCCTTCACGATAAAATATCGCCAGGATCTGATTCGTGATCAGATATACAAGGCAGAGAATAAAATCAAAGACAACAAAACGCAACTACTTCATGCTACGAACGAGTGGAGAAATAGCAACATCGACGAAAGTATCCGTACCCACATTGAACAACACCTTGACATCCTCACAGACCGACATCACCTCAGCACTGAAACAAGGATTATCAAGAAACTAACAACGTTATATGGAGGACCTATGGCAATTCCACGACCAAGAGATGGCTTCCTGAACCTTGCAGGAATTAACCTCACTGAGGACCAAGTCACTCTCCTAAATCTGGGCATAAACTGTCACGTTATGTCCAGACCGAGTGAGATGGCCCGGAAAGTGTAGTTGGAAATTCTGTTGGACGACATATTCGACCTCGAGACACAAAAAAAAAGTCACTACCAAAGATACCTTACAAGCAGAACTTATTGCGGAAGGAGGAAAGAATCGAGGCAATTACAGAAGCACCATACTGTCCCCCGAGCTCAAAGCGGCAGCCAAAAGCCTTCGTGAGAACAAGGAGATAGTTGTCAGGAGAGGTGACAAGTCGCCAATATACGTCATTCTTAAAAAAGACGAATATCTGGCGAAAATGAACCTCATACTCTCTGACCAAACTAAATACCAAAGGGTAACGAAGAACACTACAGCCGAATTGAAAGCAAAGGTCAACAAACTAATCGAAACTGTGAACGCCAAGAAATCTGGACTCCACCTGCCAAAGATTATTGGGGAATATAAACCTGGATATGCGTATGGAAATGTCAAGACACGCAAGCCTGGAAACCCACTTCGGCCAATCATTAGCCAGATACCCACACCCACGTACAGACTAGCGAAACGACTCAACGGCCTGCTGACTCCTTATGTCCCTTGCGCCTTCAACCTGAAGTCGCCAAAGAAATTTGTTGACTTACTGCGGGGCACACGGGCCACAGGAATAAGAGCCTCGTTGGACCTAGAATCGCTGTTCACCAACGTACCAGTGGACGAGACAATCGGGATGATAGCCGACAGAGTGCATCGTGATCCAGCCTGTTCTCCTCTTGACATACCAGAAAATATTCTAAGGAAACTACTCCAAGCTTGTACTAAAGAGGCACCCTTCTTGAGCCCGGATGGGCACATGTATAAGCAAGTAGATGGGGTCGCCATGGGTTCTCCCCTAGGTGTCCTGTTTGCAAACTTCTACATGGGTACCATCGAGCAAAAAGTCTTAGTCGACATGAACTTGAAACCGGCCATATACTGCAGGTATGTTGACGACATTTTTACACAGGTACCTGATGTCAGACATCTGCAGGAGCTGAAGGAGGCATTTGGGCAGAGTTCAGTGCTGTGTTTCACTTACGAGATGGAAAAGGATGGGAAGCTGCCCTTTCTAGATGTAACAGTCATGGAAAAGAGTGGAGGTTTCCACACTTCAGTCTACACTAAGGAAACGATCATAGGAATGTGCCTAAATGCCAAAAGCGACTGCCCAGATAGGTACAAGAGGAGTGTTGTTAATGCATATGTCGACCGTGCTCTCAGCCACAGCTCAGAATGGAAGCAAGTCGACGAAGAACTCTGTAGGGTAAGGCAGGTCCTAGTCAACAACGGCTTCTCCAATGGTTTCGTCGAAGACATCATAAGAAGGAAAGTGAAACGCCATGCAACCTATGAAAAGACAACCAATACAACACCTATACCCCCTATTAGACTATTTTACAGGAACTTCTTTTCCACAGCTCATAAAACAGAGGAAAGGTTCCTGAAAGATATTGTTAATAGAAACGTTATCCCTACAGACAAAAATCAAAGGATACAACTGACGATTTACTATAAAACCAGAAAAACGGCCAGCCTACTCATGAGTAACTCTCCAGACACAAAACAGAACGCTTTAAAAGAGATCAACGTCGTCTATGCCTTCAAATGCCCTCTTGGGGACTGTAAGCTCCAAAAAACCCAGTATATAGGCTAGAAAACAACATCTCTTTCTAGGCGTTTAACGATGCATAAGCAACAGGGCTCCATTAAGGAACATATAATCTCTTCCCACAACCAAACCATCGCCAGAGAAATCCTAGTATACAACACAGAAACCATCGATAGATACAGCGATAGCAGGCAGCTTGACGTTTGCGAGGCACTACACATCAAGAAGTCAACACCAGCAATCAACAGCCAATTAATGCACAACTATATTCTACCTACCTCAAGACTCCGCTCCAATATAGAAGCATCAAGAAATATGGACCAATAGGCTTTCTACAATCACTTCTATTCAATACCCATTGTTTCGTGTTCTGTCTTGTGTTGATGAAATTAATACCTTATTAAATACCATCTCACCCCATTCACCTCACTCAAATGTAGATATAATCAAATCGGAGATGTGTAAGTTCTATTCAGTTGTGTATGTTTAAACTAAAGTCTTTGAAAAAGTAATAAGTTTTATGAAACGCGCTCAAGTGTCGCGTCAGACTAGAAATAAAAATTAATTTTAGAGAATTGATTTTTGAATTACCACCAACAGTGAAAAGAAATGTACGAAAGATTGAGAAAATTCGTGTTAGAATTATTAATCTTACTTTTTCGGTCATATTTAATAATTTATGTCTACAGGAAAGACTGCTACCAAAATATACTAATAATAAAACGCACGACCCAGCAGCAAGGAATCAAGCCTTCACGATAAAATATCTCTAGGATCTGATTCGTGATCAGATATACAAGGCAGAGAATGAAATCAAAGACAACAAAACGCAACTACTTCATGCTACGAACGAGTGGAGAAATAGCAACATCGACGAAAGTATCCGTACCCGCATTGAACAACACCTCGACATCCTCACAGACCGACATCACCTCAGCACTGAAACAAGGATTATCAAGAAACTAACAACGTTATATGGAGGACCTATGGCAATTCCACGACCAAGAGATGGCTTCCTGAACCTTACAGGAATTAACCTCACTGAGGACCAAGTCACTCTCCTAAATCTGGGCTTAAACTGTCACGTTATGTCCAGACCGAATGAGATAGCCCGGAAAGTGGAGTTGGAAATTCTTTTGGACGACATATTCGACCTCGAGACACAAAAAAAAGGTCACTACCAAAGATACCTTACAAGTAGAACTTATTGCGGAAGGAGGAAAGAATCGAGGCAATTACAGAAGCACCATACTGTCCCCCGAGCTCAAAGCGGCAGCCAAAAGCCTTCGTGAGAACGAGGAGATAGTTGTCAGGAGAGGTGACAAGTCGCCAATATACGTCATTCTTAAAAAAGACGAATATCTGGCTAAAATGAACCTCATACTCTCTGACCAAACTAAATTCCAAAGGGTAACGAAGGACACTACAGCCGAATAGAAAGCAAAGGTCAACAAACTAATCGAAACTGTGAACGCCAAGAAATCAGGACTCAACCTGCCAAAGATTATAGGGGAATATAAACCTGGATATGCGTATGGAAATGTCAAGACACACAAGCCTGGAAACCCACTTCGGCCAATCATTAGCCAGATACCCACACCCACTTACAGACTAGCGAAGCGACTCAACGGCCTGCTGACTCCTTATGTCCCTTGCGCCTTCAGCCTGAAATCGCCAAAGGAATTTGTTGACTTACTGCGGGGCACACGGGCCACAGGAATAAGAGCCTCGTTGGACGTAGAATCGCTATTCACCAACGTACCAGTGGACGAGACAATCGGGATGATAGCCGACAGAGTGTATCGTGATCCAGCCTGTACTCCTCTTGACATACCAGAAAATATCCTAAGGAAACTACTCCAAGCTTGTACTAAAGAGGCACCCTTCTTGAGCCCGGATGGGCACATGTATAAGCAAGTAGATGGGGTCGCCATAGGTTCTCCCCTAGGTGTTCTGTTTGCAAACTTCTACACGGGTACCATCGAGCAAAAAGTCTTAGTCGACATGAACTTGAAACCGGCCACATACTGCAGGTATGTTGACGACATTTTTACACAGGTACCTGATGTCAGACATCTGCAGGAGCTGAAGGAGGCATTTGAGCAGAGTTCCGTGCTGCGTTTCACTTACGAGATGGTAAAGGATGGGAAGCTGCCCTTTCTATATGTAACAGTCATGGAAAAAAGCGGAGGTTTCCACACTGCAGTCTACACTAAGGAAACGAACATAGGAATGTGCTTAAATGCCAAAAGCGACTGCCCAGATAGGTACAAGAGGAGTGTTGTTAACGCATATGTCGACTGTGCTCTCAGCCACAGCTCAGAATGGAAGCAAGTCGACGAAGAACTCTGTAGGGTAAGGCAGGTCCTAGTCAACAACGGGTTCTCCAATGGTTTCGTCGAAAACATCATAAGAAGGAAAGTGAAACGCCATGCAACCTCTGAAGAGACAACCAATACAACACCTATACCCCCTATTAGACTATTTTACAGGAACTTCTTTTCTACAGCTCATAAAACAGAGGAAAGGGTCCTGAAAGATATTGTTAATAAAAACGTTATCCCTACAGACAAAAATCAGAGGATACAACTGACGATTTACTATAAAACCAGAAAAACGGCCAGCCTACTTATGAGAAACTCTCCAGACACAAAACAGAACGCTTTAAAAGAGACCAACGTCGTCTATGCCTTCAAATGCCCTCTTGGGGACTGTAAGCTCCAAAAAACCCAGTATATAGGCAAGACAACAACATCTCTTTCTAGCCGTTTAACGATGCATAAGCAACAGGGCTCCATTAAGGAACATATAATCTCTTCCCACAACCAAACCATCGCCAGAGAAATCCTAGTAAACAACACAGAAATCATCGATAGATACAGCGATAGCAGGCGGCTTGACGTTTGCGAGGCACTACACATCAAGAAGTCAACACCAGCAATCAACAGCCAATTAATGCCCAACTATGTTCTACCCACCTCAAGACTCCACTCTAATATAGAAGCATCAAGAAATATGGACCAATAGGCTTTCTACAATCACTTCTATTCAATACCCATTGTTTCGTGTTCTGTCTTGTGTTGATGAAATTAATACCTTATTAAATACCACCTCACCCCATTCACCTCACTCAAATGTAGATATAAACAAATCAGAGATGTGTAAGTTCTATTCAGTTGTGTATGTTTAAACTAAAGTCTTTGAAAATGTAATAAGTTTTACGAAACGCGCTCAAGTGTCGCGTCAGACTAGAAATAAAAATGAATTTTGGTGAATTGATTTTTGAATTACCACCAACAGTGAAAAGAAATGTACGAAAGATTGAGAAAATTCGTGTTAGAATTATTAATCTTACTTTTTCGGTCATATATAATAATATATGTCTACAGGAAAGACTGCTACCAAAATATACTAATATTAAAACGATCGACCCAGCAGCAAGGAATCAAGCCTTCACGATAAAATATCACCAGGATCTGATTTGTGATCAGATATACAAGGCAGAGAATGAAATCAAAGACAACAAAACGCAACTACTTCATGCTACGAACGAGTGGAGAAATAGCAACATCGACGAAAGTATCCGTACCCGCATTGAACAACACCTCGACATCCTCACAGACCGACATCACCTCAGCACTGAAACAAGGATTATCAAGAAACTAACAACGTTATATGGAGGACCTATGGCAATTCCACGACCAAGAGATGGCTTCCTGAACCTTTCAGGAATTAACCTCACTGAGGACCAAGTCACTCTCCTAAATCTGGGCATAAACTGTCACGTTATGTCCAGACCGAGTGAGATGGCCCGGAAAGTGGAGTTGGAAATTCTGTTGGACGACATATTCGACCTCGAGACACAAAAAAAGAGGTCACTACCAAAGATACCTTACAAACAGAACTTATTGCGGAAGGAGGAAAGAATCGAGGCAATTATAGAAGCACCATACTGTCCCCCGAGCTCAAAGCGGCAGCCAAAAGCCTTCGTGAGAACAAGGAGATAGTTGTCAGGAGAGGTGACAAGTCGCCAATATACGTCATTCTTAAAAAAGACGAATATCTGGCGAAAATGAACCTCATACTCTCTGACCAAACTAAATTCCAAAGGGTAACGAAGGACACTACAGCCGAATTGAAAGCAAAGGTCAACAAACTAATCGAAACTGTGAACGCCAAGAAATCAGGACCCCACCTGCCAAAGATTATTGGGGAATATAAACCTGGATATGCGTATGGAAATGTCAAGACACACAAGCTTGGAAACCCACTTCGGCCAATCATTAGCCAGATACCCACACCCACATACAGACTAGCGAAGCGACTCAACGGCCTGCTGACTCCTTATGTCCCTTGCACCTTCAGCCTGAAGTCGCCAAAGGAATTTGTTGACTTACTGCGGGGCACACGGGCCACAGGAATAAGAGCCTCGTTGGACGTAGAATCGCTGTTCACCAACGTACCAGTGGACGAGACAATCGGGATGATAGCCGACAGAGTGTATCGTGATCCAGCCTGTACTCCTCTTGACATACCAGAAAATATCCTAAGGAAACTACTCCAAGCTTGTACTAAAGAGGCACCCTTCTTGAGCCCGGATGGGCACATGTATAAGCAAGTAGATGGGGTCGCCATAGGTTCTCCCCTAGGTGTTCTGTTTGCAAACTTCTACACGGGTACCATCGAGCAAAAAGTCTTAGTCGACATGAACTTGAAACCGGCCATATACTGCAGGTATGTTGACGACATTTTTACACAGGTACCTGATGTCAGACATCTGCAGGAGCTGAAGGAGGCATTTGAGCAGAGTTCCGTGCTGCGTTTCACTTACGAGATGGAAAAGGATGGGAAGCTGCCCTTTCTATATGTAACAGTCATGGAAAAGAGCGGAGGTTTCCACACTGCAGTCTACACTAAGGAAACGAACATAGGAATGTGCTTAAATGCCAAAAGCGACTGCCCAGATAGGTACAAGAGGAGTGTTGTTAACGCATATGTCGACTGAGCTCTCAGCCACAGCTCAGAATGGAAGCAAGTCGACGAAGAACTCTGTAGGGTAAGGCAGGTCCTAGTCAACAACGGGTTCTCCAATGGTTTCGTCGAAAACATCATAAGAAGGAAAGTGAAACGCCATGCAACCTCTGAAGAGACAACCAATACAACACCTATACCCCCTATTAGACTATTTTACAGGAACTTCTTTTCTACAGCTCATAAAACAGAGGAAAGGGTCCTGAAAGATATTGTTAATAGAAACTTTATCCCTACAGACAAAAATCAGAGGATACAACTGACGATTTACTATAAAAACAGAAAAACGGCCAGCCTACTCATGAGAAACTCTCCAGACACAAAACAGAACGCTTTAAAAGAGACCAACGTCGTCTATGCCTTCAAATGCCCTCTTGGGGACTGTAAGCTCCAAAAAACCCAGTATATAGGCAAGACAACAACATCTCTTTCTAGCCGTTTAACGATGCATAAGCAACAGGGCTCCATTAAGGAACATATAATCTCTTCCCACAACCAAACCATCGCCAGAGAAATCCTAGTAAACAACACAGAAATCATCGATAGATACAGCGATAGCAGGCGGCTTGACGTTTGCGAGGCACTACACATCAAGAAGTCAACACCAGCAATCAACAGCCAATTAATGCCCAACTATGTTCTACCCACCTCAAGACTCCGCTCTAATATAGAAGCATCAAGAAATATGGACCAATAGGCTTTCTACAATCACTTCTATTCAATACCCATTGTTTCGTGTTCTGTCTTGTGTTGATGAAATTAATACCTTATTAAATACCACCTCACCCCATTCACCTCACTCAAATGTAGATATAAACAAATCAGAGATGTGTAAGTTCTATTCAGTTGTGTATGTTTAAACTAAAGTCTTTGAAAATGTAATAAGTTTTACGAAACGCGCTCAAGTGTCGCGTCAGACTAGAAATAAAAATGAATTTTGGTGAATTGATTTTTGAATTACCACCAACAGTGAAAAGAAATGTACGAAAGATTGAGAAAATTCGTGTTAGAATTATTAATCTTACTTTTTCAGTCATATTTAATAATTTATGTCAACAGGAAAGACTGCTACCAAAATATACTAATAATAAAACGCACGACCCAGCAGCAAGGAATCAAGCCTTCACGATAAAATATCTCCAGGATCTGATTCGTGATCAGATATGCAGGGCAGAGAATGAAATCAAAGACAACAAAACGCAACTACTTCATGCTACGAACGAGTGGAGAAATAGCAACATCGACGAAAGTATCCGTACCCGCATTGAACAACACCTCGACATCCTCACAGACCGACATCACCTCAGCACTGAAACAAGGATTATCAAGAAACTAACAACGTTATATGGAGGACCTATGGCAATTCCACGACCAAGAGATGGCTTCCTGAACCTTTCAGGAATTAACCTCACTGAGGACCAAGTCACTCTCCTAAATCTAGGCATAAACTGTCACGTTATGTCCAGACCGAGTGAGATGGCCCGGAAAGTGGAGTTGGAAATTCTGTTGGACGACATATTCGACCTCGAGACACAAAAAAAGAGGTCACTACCAAAGATACCTTACAAACAACTTATTGCGGAAGGAGGAAAGAATCGAGGCAATTACAGAAGCACCATACTGTCCTCCGAGCTCAAAGCGGCAGCCAAAAGCCTTCGTGAGAACAAGGAGATAGTTGTCAGGAGAGGTGACAAGTCGCCAATATACGTCATTCTTAAAAAAGACGAATATCTGGCGAAAATGAACCTCATACTCTCTGACCAAACTAAATTCCAAAGGGTAACGAAGGACACTACAGCCGAATTGAAAGCAAAGGTCAACAAACTAATCGAAACTGTGAACGCCAAGAAATCAGGACCCCACCTGCCAAAGATTATTGGGGAATATAAACCTGGATATGCGTATGGAAATGTCAAGACACACAAGCCTGGAAACCCACTTCGGCCAATCATTAGCCAGATACCCACACCCACATACAGACTAGCGAAGCGACTCAACGGCCTGCTGACTCCTTATGTCCCTTGCACCTTCAGCCTGAAGTCGCCAAAGGAATTTGTTGACTTACTGCGGGGCACACGGGCCACAGGAATAAGAGCCTCGTTGGACGTAGAATCGCTGTTCACCAACGTACCAGTGGACGAGACAATCGGGATGATAGCTGACAGAGTGTATCGTGATCCAGCCTGTACTCCTCTTGACATACCAGAAAATATCCTAAGGAAACTACTCCAAGCTTGTACTAAAGAGGCACCCTTCTTGAGCCCGGATGGGCACATTTATAAGCAAGTAGATGGGGTCGCCATAGGTTCTCCCCTAGGTGTTCTGTTTGCAAACTTCTACACGGGTACCATCGAGCAAAAAGTCTTAGTCGACATGAACTTGAAACCGGCCATATACTGCAGGTATGTTGACGACATTTTTACACAGGTACCTGATGTCAGACATCTGCAGGAGCTGAAGGAGGAATTTGAGCAGAGTTCCGTGCTGCGTTTCACTTACGAGATGGAAAAGGATGGGAAGCTGCCCTTTCTATATGTAACAGTCATGGAAAAGAGCGGAGGTTTCCACACTGCAGTCTACACTAAGGAAACAAACATAGGAATGTGCCTAAATGCCAAAAGCGACTGCCCAGATAGGTACAAGAGGAGTGTTGTTAACGCATATGTCGACCATGCTCTCAGCCACAGCTCAGAATGGAAGCAAGTCGACGAAGAACCCTGTAGGGTAAGGCAGGTCCTAGTCAACAACGGCTTCTCCAATGGTTTCGTCGAAGACATCATAAGAATGAAAGTGAAACGCCATGCAACCTCTGAAGAGAGAACCAACACAACACCTATACCCCCTATTAGACTTTTTTACAGGAACTTCTTTTCCACAGCTCATAAAACAGAGGAAAGGGTCCTGAAAGATATTGTTAATAGAAACGTTATCCCTACAGGCAAAAATCAGAGGATACAACTGACGATTTACTATAAAACCAGAAAAAAGGCCAGCCTACTCATGAGAAACTCTCCAGACACAAAACAGAACGCTTTAAAAGAGACCAACGTCGTCTATGCCTTCAAATGTTCTCTTGGGGACTGTAAGCTCCAAAAAACCCAGTATATAGGCAAGACAACAACATCTCTTTCTAGCCGTTTAACGATGCATAAGCAACAGGGCTCCATTAAGGAACATATAATCTCTTCCCACAACCAAACCATCGCCAGAGAAATCCTAGTAAACAACACAGAAATCATCGATAGATACAGCGATAGCAGGCGGCTTGACGTTTGCGAGGCACTACACATCAAGAAGTCAACACCAGCAATCAACAGCCAATTAATGCACAACTATATTCTACCTACCTCAAGACTCCGCTCCAATATAGAAGCATCAAGAAATATGGACCAATAGGCTTTCTACAATCACTTCTATTCAATACCCATTGTTTTGTGTTCTGTCTTGTGTTGATGAAATTAATACCTTATTAAATACCACCTCACCCCATTCACCTCACTCAAATGTAGATATAATCAAATCGGAGATGTGTAAGTTCTATTCAGTTGTGTATGTTTAAACTAAAGTCTTTGAAAAAGTAATAAGTTTTACGAAACGCGCTTAAGTGTCGCGTCAGACTAGAAATAAAAATTAGTTTTAGAGAATTGATTTTTGAATTACCACCAACAGTGAAAAGAAATGTACGAAAGATTGAGAAAATTCGTGTTAGAATTATTAATCTTACTTTTTCAGTCATATTTAATAATTTATGTCAACAGGAAAGACTGCTACCAAAATATACTAATAATAAAACGCACGACCCAGCAGCAAGGAATCAAGCCTTCACGATAAAATATCTCCAGGATCTGATTCGTGATCAGATATGCAAGGCAGAGAATGAAATCAAAGACAACAAAACGCAACTACTTCATGCTACGAACGAGTGGAGAAATAGCAACATCGACGAAAGTATCCGTACCCGCATTGAACAACACCTCGACATCCTCACAGACCGACATCACCTCAGCACTGAAACAAGGATTATCAAGAAACTAACAACGTTATATGGAGGACCTATGGCAATTCCACGACCAAGAGATGGCTTCCTGAACCTTACAGGAATTAACCTCACTGAGGACCAAGTCACTCTCCTAAATCCAACCCATGCTCCGAATAGACAGTACGTTTTAATACTAAGTGTAATAAGTACATTTTCATACTTACGTATTTAGTACATAAATGCACTTACCGGGCTGTTCCAGTTACCGGCTGGCCTCCCTAGAATATTCTCCCCGAAACGAGGAATACGTTTTCTTTAATGTAACGGGTGGGCTGTTTTCTTTTCTTAATTTTTGCGGATACTCATTCAATTTTGCTTATACTTGTATACTCGGCCCAAATTTTGCCTTTATAATTTAAGGTATCATGAAAATTGGCCGCTTTTGAGACAATTAAGCATAGCAGAAGCACAGTCACTGACATTCAAAGGAAAGAAGGAATGAGATAACTATTTATATTACGATTTAAATCCTTCTAATTTTTGCTCGTTCGTCAATGAGAACTGATGCCAACGCACTGGCCAATAAACTGAATAATACTGGCCACTAAACAATAGATTGATTGATTGGTGATTGATGAAGATTAAGCCACCCAAAAGGTGGCACAGCCATGAATAGCCCATAAGTGGATGCCCTCTCTGAGCCATTACCAGTATCAGTAGATGATACTGGAGATCTGTGGAGGTGCGATCGCACCCTGCCTAACGGGAGATGTCTCCCGTGACTAAACAATAAACTGAACCTATCATAAAGAAGAACGACGACCATTGACCGTCTAGTGCTCCAGCAGAGTGTAACTGTAATTAACAATGCTCAAGGCCTGACCAACAGTCAAATATTAATCCATCAGCCACGAAGCAGAGCGTCTCCCAACATCAATTCTAGTGCAGTGTCCTGTTGAACAAATTTTCCGATTTTACATAGGTTTACCGTGACAAGACACTAACAATAGTAGCCTTGAAGAGGAAAGGAAATCGGCAGATTGTCGAAGGTTTGCCTGATATTTTCCAGCTATACAGTACTTTAAAAGAAAAGTTAACAGATGTTTGACTTTTATCCTTCTGTTTCACCAATATTTACCAACCATCGGGATGAATACTTATATGACACAAACTAGACATATTAGTATGAAAAAGAACTAACAATTCTCCAAATAGTAGGACGTGATTCAGTTTTCATGGATATATTCATTTAAGGGTGTTCGACTTCAGTTTGGAAATATGAAAAGGCACAGTTTGGTGCATTCAGATGATAAAGCAAAATTACCGTTTTAGGTAGTCAGTCCAGAATGTGTGAATCTTTATACGTAGACATCTTTTATATATAATTTATATATATATATATATATATAATAGCCATATGCTGTATTGTGACTACCAATTTTTGTCAACTACCATTCAAGCTGTCATTGCAATCAATCTTATATTGTTTTCTGCTGTATTGTGCCTATCAATTTTTGTCAACTACCATTCAAGCTGTCATTGTAATCAATCTTAGCTACCTATGTGCTTTAATATACTGTACCTACAATTTTCTCTCATCTTTTTTTCATTCCATGTAACTGTTATCATTTTTTTTTTCTATAAATTTTACAAGTATTTACCTACTTAAAATTTTCTTAGATTAAGGACCTGCCCGAAACGCTGCGCGTACTCGTGGCTTTACAAGACTGTAATTACCATATTATGTATCCTCACATTCCCAATGTACCTTCTTGTATATGCATAAATAAATATATATATATATATGTATATATAATATATATATATATATATATATATATATATATATATATATATACATATGTGTGTGTGTGTGTGTGTAGCCGAAAAAGTTAGGTTAGGTAGTCGAAAAACAATTAATTCATGAAAACTTGGCTTATTAGGCAAATCGGGCCTTGCATAGTAGGCCGAGAAGTGCGTTCTGGCTACTAGGTACGACATATATATATATATAATGTGTGTGAATATTCTCGTGTATATATTTATTTATTTATTTATTTATTTATTTATTTATTTATTTATATATTAGAAGGTACATTGGGTTGAGAAAGTAAAAATGATAATATAATGATATAAACACCTTGTTACAATATACTGTTTCATCTTACATGATATATAAGTGTCATTAGTCTCGTAAATAAAGTTCTTATTTTGCTGGAGATACTCTTATTATTTAGTTAAGAATTACTGAACTGTAATTACCTACTGTGTATTTAGTGTGGTGCTTACCAGTTGAAGATGCTAGGAGTTGATACAAGAGTGTGCAGAGAGAGTTAGCAATTTAGCCTAGCAGGAATTCATACCTGTGATATTGTACAGAATTATATTACTGTACCTGAGTTTACCTGAGATCCAGAAATACTAGTGGTCTTGAAAAAGACTGAAAGCCAGCTGCTTGTAGAAGGTCCCCTCATTTGCCTTGATGATCTATACTTTAAAAGTTAGTAGAGTTTTGCCATTTACGTATTCGGCGGGTAGGTAGTTCCATATGTTAATAATCATGTGGGTAAAAAAACATCTCTTGTTCTCAGATTTCTCCTATGTTGTGGCTTTTAATGCTTCAAACTGTTTTATCATATTAAACAGTTTAAATATTAAAATGGTATATATATGTTTTTTAGAAATCTTTCTCAAATTATATATTTTGAATTTTAAATTTCAACCTCCTTAAATACAACTAGGTGACTACATTACAACTAAGTGAGTACATTTTTTTGTACATGTATTAGCATGACTCTGGCATTTATTAACCTGACTCTGGCAGTTATATTTATCTGACTCTGGCATTGATATTACCCTGAATCAACACTGGCAAATATATTAGTCAGACTCTGGATATGAATTACTGTATATCTGTTTATTATTTAGTTACGACCTGGTGCTACCTCACTCAGCTAATTTAGAACTTAAAACATGACATTAAACTTCAACAATATATTTACCTGAGTTTACCTGGTAAATATATTGTTCATAGTCTATTATATCAATATTATATAACTCCCACTAATACCTCTGATGTTAATGACATTATTCTTTCTCTTAAACCAAAGTCAGGTGCCCTGGCTGAGATACAAACTGTAACTTACAAAAAAAAAACTCCTGATTTCATGCTACAGCCATTGCATTGCCCTACAACAAATCACTTGAACTCCACACCTTTCCTGATATTAACAAAAAAAAGTTAGCCCAGTCCCTAAAAGTTGTGATCTCACTTATGTCAACAATTACAGACCAATATCAATCTAGCCAAACTTGTCTAAATTATCTTAAAAGTTAATATACAAGCAACTTTACTCGTATGTATCTAAACACAATATGCTCTTGCCAATATGGCTTTAGATCCAAAAAACGCATCAATGATGCACGGATTAGTATGAACTTGATACATGCTGCTCTTGATAATATTGAGTACCTTGTTGGGTTATTTCCTGACCTATGTAATGTTTTGACACTGTTAACCACAATAACCTCGTTCTTAAACTACAATATTATAGTCAGATATCACTTCCTGCAATACCTTCAATCTTACCTTAGTGACAGGCTACAGTCACTAAGGTAAGTATCTTGTATGTTTTTGTGAACGAATTGAATTCTCCCACCCTACCCATTAACATTTGTGTTCCACATGTCAGTGTGTACTTGGCCCAAGTACGGTGTACTTGTACTTGGTACTATATATTTTCATTTTTTCCATAGCACATGAGCTGGAACTTATCTTCGTTAAAAACTATATTATTTTCTGTAGCCCATAGAAAGACCTGATCCTTTAAGATCTTCTTCGCTATTTAAGTCCCTTGACATGCTAAACATACACTCACTCCACACATTCTCCTGTGCAATCTACATGTACAAAACCTTGTTCCTAAATGCTAATGTTGATCTGAAACTTTTTCACTATTTATTTAATAGAACTAATGAGCACCATACCGGAAATAAATATCGCTTATATATCCTCAGAGTAAGACTAAATCTGTGCAAACACTCCACGCAAATAAAAGGGCCCAATCTTTGGAATTTTCTCACTGATAAATTAAAAAAGTTTCCAAACCATGCCTAGTTCAAAATAAAAATAAAAAAAAAGAACCTTATTTCATCCTCATAGTTTCCAACATGGTGCTTCAAACTCACACTGGATCTTTTACAACCCCTACTTGCCTTCTTTTTGCCTAATTCTTTATGTAAAAGGAATATTAATCAAAACACAGAGCATTAGCATTAATTAGTGGTTTTACTTTATTACTTTTTCATGGTACAGGCAAACACTTGCTAAGAGAGGTTTTTATAGAAACTTAATAAAATGATATCCTGACTTCATTAATTACTTTACCCTGACTGACATTTATAATTATTTAAGCCTGGCTGGCAATTTTTTTTTTTTTTAAATCCTGGAAAATCACAAATTTTCCTGAATTTTGGGGGTTTCTCCTCCTCCCCCATATCTGGGGTTGATGAATCATCATCTAGCTGCTGTATTCCAGATTCTTCCATGTCTATTGTCTTGTCATTAGCAGATCCAATGCCATTAGAATCTAGAAAAGATAGAATATATATTAATAATAATAATAATAATGGAAAAAATATATAATAAACTTATAATTAAAAATGAGAAAATTCCATGTTATAATTCGCTCACATCTATAACTAAAAATTTAACTGCAAGCATCAGGAAGAAGGGCTCCAATGTTGAAGCCGGCTGATCAACTATGAACCATTACTTTTTGCTCTATAAACACTGGCCAATAATAAGGTCAGTGTTTTCTGCTATGCAAAGTATCTAGTATCGCAAACACACACTTTCCCAAGGGAGGAAGGTATTAAATGTTTGATATGCAGTACCTAGAACACCTGGAGTCATAACATAATATTGGACACAGTATTGTTTTCTAACAGGAAGATGAAGTGAAACAAATCTACTTAGTTTTCATGATAGAGTCACAGATATATTACAAGAAAAAGGTTGTTGGATTTACTGTCTATCTAAACCTAAAGAAGCTTTTGACAGTCCCACACAACATGCTGTACACTACACACAAGGGGCATAACTAGCTGACCCTCCAAAGAATACCTGATCAACCAGGCTGTGGCTCATTCGTCAGGCTACGAGCAGCCGCGTCAAACAGCCTGGTTGACCAGTCCAGCAACAAGAAGGCCTGGTCGACGACCATGGGAAGGCTAAGCCCCGGAAACACTTATAAAGGTAAGGGTGGTTTTAGATAGTAAGCTACTGCCAGAGGAACAAAAAGCTCCTCTCACATAGTAAGAGGAGCTTGTGCATTACTTTACAACTTCAGACTTGCTTTTAATTATAAGGATGGTGAAAGACTAAAGAAAATGTTCATGACTTTTGTGAGACCAAAACTGGAACATGCAGCAGTTGAATGGTACCCAAATCTCAAGAAGCACATAAATAAACTTGAAAAGGTGCAACGGTATGCAGAAAAACATGGCTCCTGGAACTGAAAAACAAAGAGTTACGAGGCGACACTAGAGGCGTTAAACATGCCATCAGCAGAAGATAGAAGAAATAGAGGTAATATGATCACCACTTACAAATTACTAACAGAAATTCTTCAAATTGATATGCTATATATGCAAATGCAAATATGCTGTGCTTACTATATTAACCTGCAATTTTAAATGGGATACATGTACTGTATTGTGATTTGTGTATTTGTACTCAATGAATTTGTGCGCCCCTTGAGGGACTTGAAGTGGAGGGGTGCAGAAATAGCCTAAGCTACTCTATCACTTTGAGATGTATTTTTTTTCTTGTCTCAATAAACTTACTTGAACTTGAAAGAATTACCACGTAACAAAAGTAGTACCCCTTGAGTATTTAAAGAGTTGGTTAGACATATATATGAATGAGATTGGGTGGATATAAATAGGAGCTGCCTCATATTGGTTAATAAGCCTTCTGCAGCTATTTTAATCATGTTCAGTTTTCTGCCTTATTCAAAAGTAAAACCCAAAAATACCTAATTTCATCCTCATTTACCTACCTACCTAGTGCTTCAAACTCCCACTGTATGTGTGTGTGTGTGTGTGTACTCACCTAATTGTACTCACCTAATTGTGCTTGCGGGGGTTGAGCTTTGGCTCTTTGGTCCCGCCTCTCAACTGTCAATCAACTGGTGTACAGATTCCTGAGCCTACTGGGCTCTATCATATCTACATTTGAAACTGTGTATGGAGTCAGCCTCCACCACATCACTTCCTAGTGCATTCCATTTATTAACTACTCTTACACTGAAAAAATTCTTTCTAACGTCTCTGTGACTCATCTGGGTACTAAGTTTCCACCTGTGTCCCCTTGTTCGTGTCCCACCCGTGCTGAAGAGTTTGTCTTTGTCCACCCTGTCAATTCCCCTGAGAATTTTGTAGGTGGTTATCATGTCTCCCCTTACTCTTCTGTTTTCCAGGGATGTGAGGTTCAGCTCCTTTAGCCTTTCCTCGTAGCTCAATCCTCTCAGTTCCGGGACGAGCCTGGTGGTATACTGCTGAATCTTCTCTTTGTCTTTGTCTTTTCTTATTTTTGAAATATGAAGTTCAACTTTGTCTTTGTGTGTGTGTGTGTGTGTGTGTGTGTGTGTGTGTGTGTGTGTGTGTGTGTGTGTGTATATGTATATATATATATATATATATATATATATATATATATATATATATATATATATATATATATATATATATATATATATGTATATATATATATATATATATATATATATATATATATATATATATATATATATATATATATATTTATTTATTTATTTATTTTACTGACCTCTAGTCAATGGTGTCACAGAATCATTATGTTCAACTGTGAGTTGGTTTAATTCTGCAGCCTCCAACTTCCTATTGCGATCTGAAAATAAAAATTTCTATTATAATTTAATTATTAAATTATCAGCAAAAATATGTTGGCAATATACCTTTCATGGGAGGTGTGCTTATCATGTATTGGGATGTGAATCTGGCAACAGGCAAGGTAACAAGGAATTGTTTTTATATTCAATATTTAACATTTAAACTTATTTTTAGCATAGAACAGTAATATAGTATATAATATAAGTTTATCAGTTCAGATAATAGTGACCCCAAATGTATAACAATGTGGTTAAGAACCTTGTATACATGATATTTTGTCCAACTAGTCAGAAAAGTTAAACATGTAATGTGAAAGGAAAGGAAAGCAAAACTATGAACTTCATATTTCAAAAATATGAAGAGCAAAGACAAATCCTAGAGGGTTATTATATTTATTGCATTAAGGTCTATGCATTATTTTTATTACATTATATTAAAATATATTACATTAGTATATGCAATTATATTATATTAAATTATATTATATAATATTGCATTAGTATATTCAATACAGTACTTACACAAATGGAAGATATTGCTTATTGATTTACAGTCTGCTGCTGTTAGGCAATCTGCTGGCAAAATGCCTTGAGTAGCTTTATGGAGTCCTTTTTTGTAATAGATGAACACGGTTTCATACCCAGCACCGCGCATTTTTGCCATCTGAAAAGAAAGGGTAAAATCCTAATGAACAAAAGGCCTCATGACGATCTCGTCTTCATAAAGACATATCTCTTTTGAGAAAGATCAACACTGGGGGATTCTCATACTCAAATTTCCTAACACTTTGGAGGATATATATCTACATTACTTCTTTAAGAGGGCCAGATGTAACAAACCAGGAGCAAATATTTAAAGATCACCAAGCCACAATGTAGGATAGGAAACAGGTGTTATATATAGTAGGCATCCATCGGTCTCAGGAGACTATGGAGTTGTGCTCTGGTGTCAGCCTGGTCAGGAGTGGCCTCACCAGGGCGCAAAGCCAGGGTAAGTTGATTCGGGGGAGAAGCTGTTACCCATACAGCAGGTTTATATATATATATATATATATATATATATATATATATATATATATATATATATATATATATATATATATATATATATATATATATATATATATATATATATATATATATATATATACAAAGCCATACATACATATATATTATTTAATATAAGTGAATTCAATATAATATATTCAGGAAACAACAGTTTTACCTGCTTCTCAATGGCTCTGTAAGCCCGGGAGATGTTGTTTCGTTCTGCTACCTTCTTTTCAATAAGGAGGAGAGATTCTTCCATTTTTTTTTTTGCTTTCCATCCGACGAGCTTTAAAGTTGTACCCACATCTCTGGCATTTTGTAGACCGCACATGAACACATTCCTGGCATTCTGTGCATCTCATTAGGAATTTTCCTTTCAAACCTACAATGAAATACTTCATATTAAAATATTTTGTTTCCTAGAAGTAGCCTTAACTCTCCATATATATGTTGCTTAATTGAGAAACTGTACTTGTGATCAGTCTCTAGCCTATTGTTGATGTGACAATGTGCATTTAATTTTGAACCTACCTCATTAATACTAACTTGCTGAGATAAATGAATTATGGGTTTTAGTCCCTGAGTCTGCCTGAGGACTAATTTATCGGTATATCTAATGATGTTTTGTAACTAGCTCATCAAGATTGTAACTTGCTTAGCTAAATGAATTGTGGGGTTCAGTCCCAGAGCCCATTATGTGACTCTGTAACCCTTTCCACTACCGCCCACAAGATGGGTATGGGGTGCATAATAAATGAACTAAACTAAACTGTTTGTATGTGGAACACTGCAAATTCATACTAAATTAAAACCTTCTAAATAAAGTTTGATGTTATAATTGTTACCTTTTGAAGTTGTTGGCTGGGCCATGACCAATAGTGCCAATGGATCTCAAAATTGTTGAATAACAATGGAAGAGGGCCACTGCTCTCAGACTCATTGGCACCCATAGACGCACACCGCTACCATGTTGCAACCCGATGGGTTGCATGTGCTGTAAACAAACACCAGCATTCATGACCCCAAGAATGAAATAATAATTATTTATTTGCCATATAACAAGTTTATATATATATATATATATATATATATATATATATATATATATATATATATATATATATATATATATATATATATATATTTATATATATATATATATATATTTATATATATATATATATATATATATATATATATATATATGTGTGTATATCACGAAAATAAACACGTGATTAAGAATGTGACAATGTCAGACCACGGAGGAAAAATGAAACAGGAATTTCCTTAAGTACTTTCGTATATTAAATACATCTTCAGAAGGTCCAAAATATATATAAATATATATATTTATATATATATATATATATATATATATATATATATATATATATATATATATATATATATATGTTTCATTGAATATGACCGCATATTCTGTATTTATTATTTTCTGGTTTAGGGCTTCTATCCCTCTAACTATTTTCTTAGCATCAGGGCTTAATTGAAATAGGAGTTCTCCAAAACTCATTTTCGTACTTTTAAGGTGAAGAAAAGAAGTGATTTACTATAGAGTGTATTACACTTATTTGTATAATTTGCACGACGTTTCGAACCTCCATGGTTCATTCTCAAGTGAACAGATCTTACAATACTAGTTGATTTTATACCCGCATTAGGTCAGGTGATAATACAATGAAGGTGAAAACATGGGGGGATACATAAGGGATAAACATAGGGGCTGCAGAAGGCTTATTGGCCCATACGAGGCATCTCCTATCTAAACACAAAGATTAATCCAGTGTAATTGGCCTGTTATGTTGGACATTGTCTTCTGTGTTGGCGTCGATATGTTCTTGTCTTGTCCTTACTCTCATGGTGGGTAGAGTAAATAGTTCCGTGATTTGGGTGTTCATGGTAGGTCGCTCTATTCTTATGTGAATTGCCTCAAGAATTTGTAATCTTCTTGAATCTTTGGTTTTGTCTATTATGCAAGTATTCTTGTTCAACATTTCTCTTGTTAGAGTAATGTCATGGGCTTGTCTCATGTGATTCCTAGGGGCACCAGATTGAAGATGGCATGTCAAACGCCTCGTCAGCTTGGTCGACGTCATACCTATGTACTTACATTGAAGGTTACATCCTTCGTGGGGGCAAGTGTACATGTATACAACGCTTGACTGCTGTAGAGGGTTCTCCGTCGGCTTCGGGCTGTTTTTGATAAGGAGTTCGGAAGTCTTCTTGGTTTTGTAGAATATTATCAGGTTTATGTTTTGGTTAGGAGTAGTGCTTTTTACTCCTTTACGGATTATTTCTTTCATTATTCTTTCCTCTTTTATATGTTCACTGTGCATGGTTGATTTGTAATATAATTTTATTGGGGGTGTTGTGGTTTCTGTTCTAAGTTCTGAATTATACCAACGGTCCAAGTGTCTTCTTATAGCAGCGTTTATTTCCGCGTTGCTATATCCGTTGTTCACCAATACCTGAGTTACTCTTTCAAACTCTCTACTCACGTTGCTCCATTCAGAGCAGTGGGTAAGCGCTCGACGAATATAAGCATTGAGAACACTGGCTTTGTATCTTTGGGGGCACTCACTTCTACCGTTCAGGCATAATCCTATGTTGGTGGGCTTGGTATATACGTTGGTGCTTAAAGAGGTTCCTGTTTTTGTTAATAGTACATCCAAGAATGGCAGACTGTTATTTTCACTATTTTCATGTGTAAATCGGAGTACTGACTCTCTCTCTAGGTGTCTTTTTAGGTCAATTAGTTCATCTGAGTCTTTTACTATTACGAATATGTCATCTACATAACGGCAGTATACAGTTGGTTTTTGTCTGCTACTGAAGACCCTATCTTCGATGGTTCCCATATAAAAATTAGCAAATAAAACTCCTAAGGGGGAGCCCATTGCTACTCCGTCTATTTGTAAATACATGTCTCCTTGTGGACTGATGAAAGGGGCTTCCTTTGTACATGCTTCGAGAAGACTTTTCAAGTGTGGCTCAGGTATGTCTAATTTGGGGGTGCTCTCGTCTCTGTATACTCTGTCCAGTATCATTCCTATGGTTGTGTCGACTGGGACGTTGGTAAAAAGGGATTCAACGTCCAGGGAAGCGATGATTCCATCGGGCTGGGTAGATTTGATCAATTCTAGGAAATCTGCTGATGATTGTAGACTAAACTTACTTGGAGTGTATGGAGTTAGGAGTTCATTGAGTTTCTTTGCCAGGTGAAGAAGCAGCGAAACAACTAAAAAATCTGAAAGACGTAACAATAAGAAAAGCCGACAAAACAGCAGCATATGTATTGATTCCTACCCATGAATACATGAACAAAATTAGCGACATCCTAAGTGACGACTCCAAATTTCAACGAATCACGAGGAACCCCGTAGAAGACCTTAAGCGGAAAGTAAACAAAACAATTACAGCAATCAACGCAAAGAAAGGTAGTGTGCATTTCAATAAACTTCAAGGCGACTATGGCTTAGGATATGCCTACGGCAATGTTAAGACGCATAAACCAGGTAACCCACTACGCCCTATAATCAGCCAAATACCAACCCCAACTTATCACCTGGCAAAGAAACTCAATGAACTCCTAACTCCATACACTCCAAGTAAGTTTAGTCTACAATCATCAGCAGATTTCCTAGAATTGATCAAATCTACCCAGCCCGATGGAATCATCGCTTCCCTGGACGTTGAATCCCTTTTTACCAACGTCCCAGTCGACACAACCATAGGAATGATACTGGATAGAGTATACAGAGACGAGAGCACCCCCAAATTAGACATACCTGAGCCACACTTGAAAAGTCTTCTCGAAGCATGTACAAAGGAAGCCCCTTTCATCAGTCCACAAGGAGACATGTATTTACAAATAGACGGAGTAGCAATGGGCTCCCCCTTAGGAGTTTTATTTGCTAATTTTTATATGGGAACCATCGAAGATAGGGTCTTCAGTAGCAGACAAAAACCAACTGTATACTGCCGTTATGTAGATGACATATTCGTAATAGTAAAAGACTCAGATGAACTAATTGACCTAAAAAGACACCTAGAGAGAGAGTCAGTACTCCGATTTACACATGAAAATAGTGAAAATAACAGTCTGCCATTCTTGGATGTACTAATAACAAAAACAGGAACCTCTTTAAGCACCAACGTATATACCAAGCCCACCAACATAGGATTATGCCTGAACGGTAGAAGTGAGTGCCCCCAAAGATACAAAGCCAGTGTTCTCAATGCTTATATTCGTCGAGCGCTTACCCACTGCTCTGAATGGAGCAACGTGAGTAGAGAGTTTGAAAGAGTAACTCAGGTATTGGTGAACAACGGATATAGCAACGCGGAAATAAACGCTGCTATAAGAAGACACTTGGACCGTTGGTATAATTCAGAACCTAGAACAGAAACCACAACACCCCCAATAAAATTATATTACAAATCAACCATGCACAGTGAACATATAAAAGAGGAAAGAATAATGAAAGAAATAATCCGTAAAGGAGTAAAAAGCACTACTCCTAACCAAAACATAAACCTGATAATATTCTACAAAACCAAGAAGACTTCCGAACTCCTTATCAAAAACAGCCCGAAGCCGACGGAGAACCCTCTACAGCAGTCAAGCGTTGTATACATGTACACTTGCCCCCACGAAGGATGTAACCTTCAATGTAAGTACATAGGTATGACGTCGACCAAGCTGACGAGGCGTTTGACATGCCATCTTCAATCTGGTGCCCCCTAGGAATCACATGAGACAAGCCCATGACATTACTCTAACAAGAGAAATGTTGAACAAGAATACTTGCATAATAGACAAAACCAAAGATTCAAGAAGATTACAAATTCTTGAGGCAATTCACATAAGAATAGAGCGACCTACCATGAACACCCAAATCACGGAACTATTTACTCTACCCACCATGAGAGTAAGGACAAGACAAGAACATATCGACGCCAACACAGAAGACAATGTCCAACATAACAGGCCAATTACACTGGATTAATCTTTGTGTTTAGATAGGAGATGCCTCGTATGGGCCAATAAGCCTTCTGCAGCCCCTATGTTTATCCCTTATGTATCCCCCCATGTTTTCACCTTCATTGTATTATCACCTGACCTAATGCGGGTATAAAATCAACTAGTATTGTAAGATCTGTTCACTTGAGAATGAACCATGGAGGTTCGAAACGTCGTGCAAATTATACAAATAAGTGTAATACACTCTATAGTAAATCACTTCTTTTCTTCACCTTAAAAGTACGAAAATGAGTTTTGGAGAACTCCTATTTCAATTAAGCCCTGATGCTAAGAAAATAGTTAGAGGGATAGAAGCCCTAAACCAGAAAATAATAAATACAGAATATGCGATCATATTCAATGAAACATGTTTGAAAGAAAACCTGCTGCCAGTATACACTAATATATATATATATATATATATATATATATATATATATATATATATATATATATATATATATATATATATATATATATATATATATATATATATATATATATATATATATATATATATATATATATATATATATATATATATATATATATATATATATATATATATATATATATATATATATATATATATATATATATATATATATATATATATATATATATATATATATATATATATATATATATATATATATACACCACCCCACCACGTATATATATACATACATGGTGTATATATATATACACCACCCCACCACGTCGCCTCCCCACCCACGAGGCCACCTTGCCACCCGCCCATAGAAGCCGGGAGGCTCCCATGTGTGTCTACGCTACCCGCCCACCCAATGTATACCCACATATTGTGTAGTGGGTGTATACCCACACTTTGTATAGAGGTGGTATATGTATTACCACTCACCTGAGTAGTAAGTGCCACGGCCAGCTGATCACCCCCCCAGCCTCCAACCGCCGCCCACCCTCCAGTCTCCACCCGCCGTCCACCTTCCCACCCAGCGCCCGCCCAGCGCCAGCCCAGCGCCCGCCCATGTCGCAGCTCCCAACAGATAGCCAGGCTTCTCCAAGCCAAGATGAGCCATCAAACAGGGGTAGACAAGGTAGATGTCAGACGTGTGACCGGGTATGCTATATCCGGTTGAGTGACGATAATGTGCACAGTCATTACCACAACGGAGCCAGGTGTTTGGGTTCTGGGCGCCCTCCCAGGGAGAACACCAATCAACAGCCCACACCGCCCGTAAGGCAAAACACCTCCCAGACCTTCATTCCCACAGAAAATTTATTAGAAGCTATCAAAGCAACATCGGCCAGAACCTTGCAACACATCCCTAAAGCAGCCCGCCCCCATGCAGCAGCCAAATTATCTGCCCTCCTGAGAAAGGTCAACGACTCTCCTGGAACGACCCAAACATGGCACAACCTCCTAATGTTTGGCAACATATGTCTAGCCACCCCTGCAAGGAGAGACAAAACCTTAGCTGCCTCAGTCATCAAAGCTATAAATGATTTTCCCAGGGAGGACAACCAGGTGCGCCTTCCCACTCGCGCGAGAAACACCCACGGCAGGAAGAGCAACAGTGGCATATCCGAGACATCAAAAATCAGAACATCAGTCACCAAGAAAATAGAAGAAGGAAACACTATTGGCGCAATACGAGTCATCACCAGTGAGGACTCAATTGCCGACAGAGATGCCGCAACAGCTCAAGCCCTAAGGGAGAAACACCCACCCAGGGCTCCGCGTGAGGACGACATTGTACAAGTGGGGGCTACCGGAGCAGACCCTCTCTGGGTGGCTGAATCTGTGGTCCATAAAGCAGCCATGTCCTTCCCTACAGGATCAGCAGGTGGGTTCACAGGACTAAAACCCAACCACCTCAAGCAAATGCTCAACCCTGCACTGGGTGACATTGCAAAGAACCTCTTGGTGGAACTAACCAGATTCACCAACACATGTCTAGCTGGCAACATACCAGCGTCCATAAGACCTATCTTTTTTGGAGCATCTCTCTGTGCTCTAAAGAAAAAGGATGGAGGGATCAGGCCAATAGCTGTGGGCAATTCTCTCCGGCGTCTCGTCGCAAAGGCAGCTGCAAGAACAGTTAGTGATGCAGCGGCCAACATGCTGAAGCCAAAACAGCTCGGGTTTGGCATTCCACAAGGGTGTGAGGCGGCAGCCCATGCAGCTCGAGCCTTCATCGCCAACATCACAGACGAAAAGGCCCTTATCAAGGTAGATTTCAAAAATGCGTTCAATTTGGTGCGGAGGGATGCTGTACTCCGTGCGGTTCATAGTCATTTCCCTTCCCTCTACCCTTTTGTACATTCATGCTACAGTATGGATCTTAAGCTACTTTTTGGCGAACATGAAATTCACTCGCGAGAAGGCGTCCAACAGGGTGACCCCCTCGCTCCTCTCCTTTTCTGCTTAGTCATCAAACAAGTCACAGAGGTCCTGTCCAGCGAGCTTAACATCTGGTTCTTGGATGATGGTACCCTAGCTGGTTCCCAAGACTCCCTCCTGGAGGACATCAGAAAAATCCAGGAGCAAGGTGCAGTTTTAGGCCTCACCCTGAACCCTTCTAAATGTGAAATAATATGTTCCAACCAGGGCATCGTAGAGAGAATAGAGGGTCTTCTGCCAAATATCCATAAAACTAAACCTGAAGACAGCACACTCCTAGGAGCTCCCCTGGGGTTGAAAGCCATCGATGAGGTCCTTGATAAGAAAATCGCCGACCTTAAGAGGATGGATGGGAGGATTGAGGATATTGATGCTCATGATGCACTCTACCTCATCACCAGATGTCTGTCCCTCCCCAGGTTAACCTACTTTCTGAGGTGTTCACCATCTTACAGTAGCCAAAAACTAAGTGAGTATGACCGGTTACTGAAATCAATGCTAGAAAAAGCCCTTAACCTCTCTCTCGATGACCTACAGTGGAAACAAGCCTCTCTTCCCGTAAGACTTGGGGGCCTCGGAGTTCGAACAGCAACGCAAATCGCTGTTCCAGCCTTCCTGTCCTCCTTATCAGCATCCGACGACCTTGTGAAGGAAATTCTACCTGCCCACTTACATCAGCTGGCAGGTGTACATGATCCCAATTTTACACGCTGTGCCACAGAGTGGGCCTCTCGTGCAGGCCAATCACCTCAACCACCATCCCCAAAATCCCACAAGCAATCCAGCTGGGATGGCCCCATTGTAGACCAAGTTGCTGCAGAGTGCCTGGGTGCTGCAACAACACAACACGACATTGCTCGCCTCACAGCAGTAGCAGCACCACATGCAGGAGATTTCCTGTTAGCAACCCCAATGTCGGCAACTGGCACGCGTCTCACACCACACGCCCTCCGAATTGCTGTGGCCCTCCGCCTTGCTGCCCCAATCCACACCAGATATAGGTGTATTTGCGGCGAGGTGGTGGCTGACAGGTACGGTCACCATGGCCTACTCTGCCAAAGCACAGGGGGATGGCACTCGAGGCACAGCGAAGTTAACGACATCATCAAGAGGAGCCTCACCACAGCTGGATGCCCAGCTGAAAGAGAGCCCCGTTACCTAACGCCCCGTAACTCTGATGCTCTTATTGGTCGCCCAGATGGTATCACAGTGAACCCCTGGAAGAATGGCAAGCAGTTGGTATGGGACTACACGTGCGTATCAACCCTGGCTAACACCTACAATAACCTCAGTGTTGCACAACCAGGTGGCGCTGCCACCCACAGGGAAGCAGCCAAATCCCGTAAGTATAGAGAACTGGATCACCACTACAATTTTGTCCCCATTGCTTCTGAGACGCTCGGCGCCTGGGGTAAAAGTGCTACCAGTTTTTTGAAGGAACTGGGTTCTAGGCTCATTGAAACAACAAGGGACCCGAGAGCTGCAAGCTTTCTTTTCCAGCGCCTCAGTGTGGCGATACAGAGGGGAAATGTGCACTGCATCCAGGGTTCCTGCCCGCCATCTGAGGAGCTGGAGGAACTCGACAACCTATGACAACCATCTTTGTAACCTATATGTAACTCCTTTTTTGTAACAAAGTTCAAATAAAGTAAATATATATGTGTACATACAAAAGAATGGGGGTGGTAGGAGAAGATAATATTAGTGTTCAGTGAGAAACCACAAGGTCTCCTCTGAATACTTTTTATTTTCTTCTCCGAGGCTATGGGTCCCCACATTGGCACCAGAGGTGGTACCCTCACAAACTTTTATATATATAATATATATATATAATATATCCTATATGTATATATATATATATATATATATATATACATACATATATATATATATATATATATATATATATATATATATATATATATATATATATATATATATATATATATATATATATATATATATATGTATGTATATGTGTGTGTGTGTGTGTGTGTTTCATTGAATATGACCGCATATTCTGTATATATTATTTTCTTGTTTAGGGCTTCTATCCCTCTAACTATTTTCTTAGCATCAGGGCTTAATTGAAATAGGAGTTCTCCAAAACTCATTTTCGTACTTTTAAGGTGAAGAAAAGAAGTGATTTTCTGACCAGGGGAAGAAAGATACTGGCAGTATGGGGCGTTAAAGTTTATTGAGGATTAAATTCTGCAGAACATGTAAATATATAAAGTTCAAATATAAAGTAAGTAATTATATAAAGTCTATATTAAACACGGTTTACATTATAGACTTATAACAAAGTTGATATTATATTAAACTTAATATTGAACATGTAAATATATAAAGTAAATATATAACGTTTATATCAAAATATATAAAGTAAATATATAAAGTAAGAATTAACAGTAACAATTCCAAGTCCGAGGACTAGATTTAACTTAAGGTACACCCGTAGTAAGTATGAGACCTTAGCCTATAGTGACATGGAAACTAATTCTGCAGAAACCTAAAGGTTAACTGGTACTAGAATTAAGGCCGAGTGCAAATGTGTAGTAATTATATAACACTAGGATATAACAGGCAGGACGCAAAGAATAACTAATAAGTGAGAGACCACATAACACGTAATGTACCCGGCCAAAAGGCCGTAAAAGACCTAATGGATAAGGAGAAGGGGGTGTGACTACAAGTAGGGCTTACTAGCACCTAGATTGGGCAAAGTATTAGCTGCGGACAGCGGGACACTTGGGGACCGGCGCTGCACCCCCCTTCCCACATGCAGTGGGGAGACAATCGGGACAACTGTGCGAAGCATGACGGGGGTACAAAAGCAGCCGCTTGTAAAGGGGGGGAGGGTGGGGTTTTGCGAGGGCAGCGGCGAGGGCGGGCGGAGTGAGGCAGAGCCCCATTGTGCGCCCGTATTTATACGGCCCCAAACTGCCCGCGCAACGCCGCGGGACGCGCTGCGCAATTGTTTCTTTCTCCCCCGCCAGAAAAATCCCCGCTTGTGAAGCAGTGACCATTTTCTGACCAGGGGGAGAAAGATACTGGCAGTATGGGGCGTTAAAGTTTATTGAGGATTAAATTCTGCAGAACATGTAAATATATAAAGTTCAAATATAAAGTAAGTAATTATATAAAGTCTATATTAAACACGGTTTATATTATAGACTTATAACAAAGTTGATATTATATTAAACTTAATATTGAACATGTAAATATATAAAGTAAATATATAACGTTTATATCAAAATATATAAAGTAAATATATAAAGTAAGAATTAACAGTAACAATTCCAAGTCCGAGGACTAGATTTAACTTAAGGTACACCCGTAGTAAGTATGAGACCTTAGCCTATAGTGACATGGAAACTAATTCTGCAGAAACCTAAAGGTTAACTGGTACTAGAATTAAGGCCGAGTGCAAATGTGTAGTAATTATATAACACTAGGATATAACAGGCAGGACGCAAAGAATAACTAATAAGTGAGAGACCACATAACACGTAATGTACCCGGCCAAGAGGCCGTAAAAGACCTAATGGATAAGGAGAAGGGGGTGTGACTACAAGTAGGGCTTACTAGCACCTAGACTGGGCAAAGTATTAGCTGCGGACAGCGGGACACTTGGGGACCGGCGCTGCACCCCCACCGCAGGCCAGCGGCCGGACCCCCCCCCCCCCGAAGGGCGAGTGCCAGCTGGCCGCGTGAGGCACTCAAAGTAGCAGAGCAACAACGTCCCGTCTGACGTAGGATGTGAGCACTACTCTTCCGCCTGCCGTCTGCCATTATTTCTGATGTGGCGAGCCCGTCCCGAGACAGCTGGGTGCGGAGCGTAGTCATCTGAAGTCAAGCCTAGCGCCGAGAGGGCAGCGCATAGGATCCTGGAGAAATCCCGCCTGGTGACAGGAGCGCTTGTAGGATCCGAAGAGTGTTGATTCCTGACCATGTAAGCGATACCTGGTCCAGTCGGAGCGTGCGACGATTTTTTGTTGCGTAGCTCACCTTCCCCGGGCTGAAAGATATAAGGCAGTAAGGGTGGGCAGAAGCGGCGTGCAGTGTTATCGTGACAGGCAAGAGCACAGACGAGGGGGAAACCCTAGCTGAATCAATACAGAGACGAAAAACGGGGGAGGGAGCCCGGCAGCAGGAATTAAGAGAAACCTTAATTAACAATCCTGGATGAATAAAGAGCATCCGAGTAATTATACTGTAGCAATGAAGGGGGCTAACAATTCTAAGAATCTTCCAGCAAACGGAAGGGGGAAGTACCTTTGCTAAGAGCAAAGGTGGGAGAAAACCAGTAGGAGAACAGCAAGGAAGCACAAAGCAACTATAACAGGGTAATACGAAACACTATAAATCTTGAATATAAACAATACATATACCAAGAACGGGTATAACAACTAAGCAACATATACATAAACAATAAAATGGAATAAGGACCAATTCTTAAAGCCAAATCTATAACATGCTTGTGTCCTAAGCGGATGCAGAATGTGAGCGGGGAACAATACCCTTGGTCTCTATCCCATCTCTGCCTCCAGACGGGTGATTGGGCTGGATAGAAGCCAAGGAGTCTGCCTAAGTGGCCGCTGAGTGTAGTCTTGTGTTGTCAATGAGCGTCTGCGAGCCGCAGCTAGTACGCCGTGAACTTCGGCAACATCTTTAGAACAGGAGCAAAGTGAAATCGACGGCAGGGAGCTGCCATTCAGTAACTGTAATAAGGATAATAATAAGAATACAATGTCGTAAATAATCGTACAATGAAGAATACAATGTAATATCGTAAATAACCGATGACGGCAAGTGCCGCAGAATGGAAGAAATTAAGAAAGCAACGCCAAACCATAAAACAATTTATATTTTAATAAAATAATACTGGAATGACAGTAACGATATGGAATAATATTAATACTGCCATATAGCCCAGCAAATAAAGGGAAGATAATAGTATTAACGTAGGCCCTGGGCGGCTGCATCCCGGCACCGCTGCGTGCGTTGTAATGGTGATCAGAGGAATATCCGGCTCGCGTTCTCTTCCTCGCCGCAGTAGGGTGAGGAGCGGGGGGGGGGTTTCCGGCTTGTCGTGGTTGCAAATAAAGGGATCAGAAGAAGCCGGCGTTGAGCGTCAAGCGGGCAGAGCGCGGTGGAAGGAATAGCGGTTGGAGGTAAGGGCCCCTAACCTAATGATAGATGAGGTAAAGTTTAATAGAATACTATTACGTAGTAGGAAACAACAATGGCGAAGGAACAAGAAGAGTAAAATAGCCCAGAAGGCCGGATGGCCAAAGAACGTTAGCGACCGTATGGCCAACAGCATGCTGGCTGCTGCTGGCCAACAACATGCTGTCTGCTGCTGGCCAACAACATGCTGGCCGTCATCATGCTAACTGACTGGCTTGAGCTTGCCGAAGGAAGGCCGAATGGCCAGTTTTTGCATGACACCGTGCGCGGCCATGCTAAACTCGGTAGCATTCCAAATGTATCTTAATGTACTGTCGATACGATGAAGAAAAGGGTGGTCAAATATAATGCGCGATATTTAGAATATAAAAAGAGGGAAACGAGTGTAATAGGACGAAATAACCGGTGGAAAAAAAAAATTGTGGGGGGGGGGGCCACCCGAATGCACTGCAACTAGCGTACCCTAGCTGAAAATAACTTAAAGGCACAGAGGCAAAGCAATAGATTAATACAAATCCTAATTGATAGTCCCTTAATAACAAATTGAACGTGAAACTTAAACAAAGAGTAATTTGCTCGAGAAAAATTTTGCCGTAATAAATACAAATCAAATTGCGAGTCCAACAATAACAAAATTAACAGACACGCAGACGTAGGAGGAACCAAGGGGACGTTTCGCACAGGCGAGCCCGCACGGCTGGGGGGGGGGCGGAAATGACAGAGGGCCGAAGAGAAGATAACGTCGCCGAGGCGCGCTGGACGGCACACAACCCGGTCTGAGAAAGGACATAGGCCCAAAAGCGAGAGGCGATAACGTAGAATGGGGTGGAAGAATGCGGAAGTAAGTGGGCGAGACCGAGTAAACAGGGACCCGGGGGGGGGGGGGCAACCGATAAGCCGCGGCTCGCGCACCGCTAGCCATACCTAAACATGCCTAGACAGGAGGGGGAGAAGCATAAAGGTAACCCAGCAAAAGACTAGTAATTAGTAATTAGTAACTCTGCAAATAGCACATCCTGGCTGACTTTACTTAATAATTTACTTAGTAACTCTGCAAATAGCACATCCTGGCTGACTTTACTTAATAATTTACTTAGTAACTCTGCAAATAGCACATCCTGGCTGACTTTACTTAATACTCTACTTAGGAACTCTGCAAACAGCACATCCTGGCTGACTCTACTTAATAATTACATTGTAACTCTGCAAATAGCACATCCTGGCTGACTTTACTTAATAATTTACTTAGTAACTCTGCAAATAGCACATCCTGGCTGACTTTACTTAATAATTTACTTAGTAACTCTGCAAATAGCACATCCTGGCTGACTTTACTTAATAATTTACTTAGTAACTCTGCAAATAGCACATCCTGGCTGACTTTACTTAATAATTTACTTAGTAACTCTGCAAATAGCACATCCTGGCTGACTTTTACTTAATAATTTACTTAGGAAATCTGCAAATAGCACATCCTGGCTGACTTTACTTAATAATTTACTTAGTAACTCTGCAAATAGCACAACCTGGCTGACTTTACTTAATAATTTACGTAGGAACTCTGCAAACAGCACATCCTGGCTGACTACTTAATAATTACATAGTAACTCTGCAAATAGCACATCCTGGCTGACTTTACTTAATAATTTAATTAGTAACTCTGCAAATAGCACAGACCACACACTAGAAATTGAAGGGACGACGACGTTTCGGTCCGTCCTGGACCATTCTCAAGTCGATCTTAATTTACAGTGTCTTAGGAAGGCAAAGAATGGGAATCATTAAATATACGACGTTCCCGACGACGCTTCGACGCCGCCATCTGCTGGAGGATACCGTGCCCCAAGCAACATGGGGGCCACCCCCCTGTCCAGGGCACGGCCCCTGGAACTGGACGCCGAGGACTTAACGGACATAACGAAGTCATCCTGGATTGCCGGCGGCAACGCCGAACCCAGGGCCTGTGGTGCGTACCGTTAGACGTAAACCTGCCGTCGTCGTCGAGCTGATCTCGGGTCCTTGCTCCAACGCTGGCGTCTCCCTCCGACGAAGAACAACAGACGACACAGGCGGACGGGCAGGCGGACGAACGCTGAACTTACGACGTAGGAGGAATCCCTGCTACAACGGACGTGCAGGGCGATTAAGACAAACACACCAGGCTACACTGGCCAGGCGGGAGCGCCTGGGAACCAACCTGCCGGCAACACCGGCCAGACGGAGGACATGGAGTAACGGTCCTGGCTACCCCCCAGGCAAGCAGGGCACGTGCCTGAGGGCCTGGACGGCGGAAAGCTTGAAATAACACACCGGGCAACACCGGCCAGACGTACCTCTGGGGACTACATGCCGGACTTACACCGGCCGACGGACGTCTGGGGACATCTTGATCGGCGCCACTCTGGGGAAGACGTACCTGGGGACTCCGGGACACCGAAGGGCCTGGGGCTAACACCCCGGGCAACACGGCCGGGCGAGACGTCCGAGGACGACGTGCCTAGCAGAGAACACACCACACACGGCAAGGACCCCGTGGCCTACCAACCACGCGCTGCCACACGGCATGCTCAGGGCCTAGACGAAAAGGGGAGGGGGGGGGGCCGCACACAGGCGCGGCCGTACGGGCGCAAGGCAGCCCGAGCCCCGACGTGGGAAGCTGTGGCGCAAAGCCACGTGGATTAGCACCCAAAAGGGAACAGGAAGGGCGGGACACAGCCCAACCGTGCGCGCCACGGAACGCCGTGCCACGTGGCAGCACGACCAGGCACGTGCCCCGTAGCAGGCCCGGGCGGAGGGCTGGACCTGTCCACGAGTCGTCGCCAGGGGCGACGCTTGTCCGCTCAGGGGGACCCGACCCCTGGGGACATCCCAGGGAAGCCGGCAGACCGGCAACAGGGAACACCCGAGGGAAAAACAGGAAAGACGCAGAAGCACGCCCTGCCGGCAAGGCACGTGACGACCCGGCAAGGCATGCATTTGCCCCAAGGCGGGGCCCGCCATAGGGCCGCCCACGCCTGGCCACGTGTCGCCGCCGCCGAGAACATGCGCCCCGGGCGTAGGACCGAACCTGGCCACAATCCGTCGCCGACGGCGACACATGTCCTCGGACAAGGCGAAACCTGGCCCCCTGAGACACCCAGGGAAAACCGGCGGGCCGGCGACAGGGAGCCCCGTAGGGAAGGCGGGAAGGACGCCGAAGCACGCCCAGACGACCCCAAGGCCAATTAAAAGCACAAAGGGCGTAGGGCCCACCACGCCTGGCCACATGGCGACGCCGGCAAGGGCACGCCTGGCCGCCGACGGGGCCCCGGGCAGGGCGCGCGCCTGGGCACGCCGCGCGGCGGGGCCCCTTGGACACGGACGGGCACGGCTGGATGGGGCCCCACATGAGAGGAGACCGAACGCAGGCCACTAGGGACGCGGCCCAGGGCACGCCGACCCTAAGCCAGCCACGCGACCAGCACGGCACGGGGGCGCCCGGCACAGGCCCAAGGAGGGCGCCCCAGCTCTCCGGGAACAACAGCAGAGAGCCTAAAGGACTAACTAAGGCGGCACACACGTACCGCGAGGGGAAGGCGCTTGGCACACGCCGCACTGGGGAGACCTGACTAGAATTGAACAGAAAACCTCACCTTGGGTTTAGAAGTGTAGGGCAGGAGGGCCCTGCCGGAACAGTCTGGGGTGTCGAGGGCCCCAGGATGTCCGTGAGAGAGAGGTCAGGTACCGAGGCAGCTGGCGTGTTGTCCATTTCGTGCGAAGTCGGGCGGCCGGGGAGTGGTTGCGAGGGCAGCGGCGAGGGCGGGCGGAGTGAGGCAGAGCCCCATTGTGCGCCCGTATTTATACGGCCCCAAACTGCCCGCGCAACGCCGCGGGACGCGCTGCGCAATTGTTTCTTTCTCCCCCGCCAGAAAAATCCCCGCTTGTGAAGCAGTGACCATTTACTATAGAGTGTATTACACTTATTTATATAATTTGCACAACGTTTCGAACCTCCATGGTTCATTCTCAAGTGAACAGATCTTACAATACTAGTTGATTTTATACCTGCACTGGGTCAGGTGATAATACAATAAAGGTGAAAACATGGGGTGATACCTTAGGGATAAATGTGAGGTTAAACATAGAGGTAACTGCAGAAGGCTTATTGGCCCATACGAGGCAGCTCCTATCTAAACACAAAGATTAATCCAGTGTAATTGGCCTATTATTATGTCTTGTCCTTACTCTCATGGTGGGTAGAGTAAATAGTTCCGTGATTTGGGTGTTCATGGTAGGTCGCTCTATTCTTATGTGAATTGCCTCAAGAATTTGTAATCTTCTTGCATCTTGGGTTTTGTCTATTATGCAGGTATTCTTGTTCAACATTTCTCTTGTTAGAGTAATGTCATGGGCTTGTCTCATGTGATTCCTGGGGGCACCGGATTGAAGATGGCATGTCAAACGCCTCGTCAGCTTGGTCGACGTCATACCTATGTACTTACATTGAAGGTTACATCCTTCGTGGGGGCAAGTGTACATGTATACAACGCTTACATTGGGATCAAACTCAACCCCTCAAAGTCAAAGGCCATGCCCATAAAAATAGCAAAGCCCAACATCCAACTCACAGTACAGGGTCAACCAATAGAATGGGTCGACACCTATCAGTATCTAGGAATCATCCTGGACACATACATGAATTTTAATGCTGAGAGAGCGAACTGCGGCCTGGACGGCAATCCTCAGGTCGCTAACCTCCCTTTCTGGAAGAGCCAATCTGCAAGTCCTTCGCACATACTATGTACAGGCAGTCAGATCAGTGATCGATTATACCGCACCTGCACTCACAAATCTATCACACTTTTCATGTTGCCTTTTGCTTCATTGAATTTATTCACATAATATGCAAGTTTTTCCTTTCTTATGATACTGGTAAGCATTGATGAGTACCTTTTAGCTACTTCCTTTGAAACTAGGCCAATCCTAACTTTCTTTTCATATTCATGTTTCTTGTTGATTGAGTTGAGAATGCCACTTGTGAGCCATGGATTGTTTAATCTTTTGTCAGTTACTTGCTTGGTAAGAAGGGGACAATGAAGGTTGTAGAGGCTTAGAGTTTTGGAGAGGAAGAGGTTAGCTAATGAATTTATATCATTTATATCACTAGTATCATCAACCCAAACTGAGCTGTTTGCCATACAACAGGCATTCGCATATGTGATTGCACAAAACACTCAAAATGCAATCATACACACAGACTCAAAAGCTGCACTTCAAATACTAGGACAAAAACAGTGGAAAGATAATGTGGAAATAATTACAACCATTTTGTATCTTGGAGCAGTCGCTAAAGGCAAAGGACTCAACATAACTTTAAACTGGATCCCATCCCATATTGGAATCCCATTAAATGAAAAAGCTGATGAAATTGCTAAATTGGCAACTCGTCATCCAGTGATACATAAAACAATTCAACCCAGCCTAGAGAACATAAAAAACATCATCACCAAAAAACTCTCACATCTCAACAAAGCCGACCTGCACCAGAGAATAGCTGAAGGTTCGCCATCTGCAACATGGTATCTTCAGGCAACCAAATTAGAAAGGTTAAATATCCCAAAAGGAATCCACAGGGAAATAGCAGTTAGGCTATATAGACTACGTCTAGGTTACAGATGCAACTGAGAGATTGGTGAACCCCGACAGAGAGAGTGCATCTTCTGTCAAACTGTCACAGAAAAGCCATTACTTCACTATCTTCTGGAATGTGGAGCAACCAATGACCTTAGAAGAGCTTTAAGAGTTCCTGAATCATGCAGTGGCCACCCTGAAGCCATCAACACAGCCACTCTCCTGGTCAACAAAGGTGTCCAGCAGCTGGACACCCCTCATAAAGACTGTGAAGCAGTATCCCCAGAATTCTTGAAGCAATTCACATAAGAATAGAACAACCTACCATGAACACCCAAATCACGGAACTATTTACTCTACCCACCATGAGTGTAAGCACAAGACCAGAACATAACTTTCTCTCTTCTCCCTTTTTCTGTTCATTGTCTGCTCCTACGCTCCCTTGCTATCCTCTTCTTATTCTTATTACTATCTCTATTCGGTATCTCTATTACTCTATTACTATCTATATCTCTATTACTATCTCTATTCTCCTTCTCATTCGGTGGTTATAATAGGAGCTGCCTCGTATGGGCCAATAGGCCCTCTGCAGTTCTTATTATTACTACTATCCCCTCTACTACACCTTACTTTGTTGCCAAGAGCATATAAGCAGCAGAATAGCAAATATTAACTAATCTACTTTCAAGTGTGGTCTAGAACACACTTGCGAGATACTGTACCGACTCTCAGTGCGCTCAACTCACACCATTGTTCAGCAAGGTTTCACCTACATACGTCTGTATGCTCGACTAAATATGCCACATATAATCAGGATTCTTCCCTTATGTTGACCAATCCACACACTAGAAAATGAAGGAATGACGACGTTCATTCGTCCTCCAGCACGGCGAATGGTTGGAAGTCCTGATGATATCTGTAGGCAGTCTTTTCAAAGTCTTCTTACGACCCCTGTCCTTTATGACACTTCAGGACGAATTTTTACTGCTGCTATTTCTATTGAAAGCTTTCTATTCTGCGTATTTCAGCCTCAAATACCCGTTGCCTCCATCTCCCCATTTCTCTCTCTTTCCTTCCCTCTCAAGCAATCATGAAATGTGACACCCAAACCTTGCCCGAAACGCTGTGCACATTAATGGGTTTAGGTATTGTATGCACTAGCTCTATCTATAAATCCAACATTATGTTTGTAACTCATCTATGTATGTACATTTACCCGAATAAACATTTTGACTTGATTTTTTACCATCCCAAACAATAAAGCCCAGTACTTGTCCTCCATACCTACTCAACTTTTAAATCACACATCAATACACAACATTCACTTGAGTGTTTAAGGTATTTTATATTGAGAGTATGCATGCCTTTGTATTATGAAATCATATTGATGTGATGTATCATTGAGAATTGGATTTAATCAGAGGATTTAGTGGTATCCCAGGTGGCATTAATTTTCACAAAGTAGTTGCATGGTGGTCTACAGTGCTAGCTTGAGAGTACCAAGTGAGGGGTTCGAATCCTCCTCTTGGCTACCACTTTTTTTTCCAGTGATAGTTTCAGAGGGTTGAGAAAAACACAGCATGAGGAAAATATTTTAATATAATCCAGTTTTATTGTATTAAAAGACAAAAGTATATGCATATAAAATATTAGTTTAGTTTATTTATTATGCACAACATACCCATCCTGTGAGTGGCAGTGGAAATTTTTAGAGGCACATAATGGGCTTATAAATGAACAAAATTCACGTAGTTATAAGAATCTCTGTAACTAAGCAACATAATTTGTGTGGTCAATTCATGTAACCAAGCAACAGGACAAAAGTAAGTAAGTAAAAATTTAAAAGCCTATCTTGTATCTATTTGTTAAACACAGAAATCACAATAGCGTGATGCCTTAAATCTACGATCTTTTACCATGTCGTAACACAGTCCATTAAGGCTCGTGTGGGCACCTCTCGGACATAGGTTCGAACCCTCATCATGGCCCTTGTGGATTTGTTCATTTGTATCTATTCATTTTGTAAATACATGTCTTCATCTTCATCACTTTCTAAGAGCTCGAAGAAAGGCTCATAGACCTCATTTGGCTGGTAGGAACTAAATAAATGTTTGGCTTCAGTAAGCTTGTTAGCACATTGCTTTTGACCCTGCTTGAGAAGAGCCAATAATCCACGTTTCTCTTCTTCTGACAGAATTGGGTTTTCAATGGTGTACGTGTTAGAATCCTGGAATATAATATTTAAAACATCTTAAGAGTCAAATATATACTGTACCTATTTAGTTGTACACAATGCAAATATATAAAAGTATAGATTAAGTAAAACAAAAGGATACAAATAATAATAAAAGCCATATTCTCCACAGTACCACTCTTGAAAATGGAAGTGTTTCATAGTTTAAATGTGAAAGGTGATGGCAATATTACTCTGACTAATTGAACACATTTAAGTGAGTTGAGTGTTTTGAAGATCTAAATTGCAAAAAGTATTTTGAATTTCTTACCTTGCAGAGACATGAAGGGAAAGAATCACATTGTAATTCTTGAATATACTCGGATAGTTTGTCCCTTTTCTTTTTGTAGTACTGTAACCATGTTATCATTTCTTGAATGGTTAGTGATTCCTCCTCTCTACATCTCTTCTGGAGCTCAAACTTTTCCACTGCACTTCTTTTTTCAGTCAGGGACACTATAATGCAAAATGAAAATACAGTATGTGATTGACAAATTATAATAATGGGAATCATTTGTGAATTAAACATCATTAAAAATTGTATCTATAAAATTTACCTTTAGAAAACAAACTCAATTTAATGGTATTGCAGTCTTTCCATATATAAAAGTAATATTAATACAAATAATATATAAATATTTGAAAATGCTGAGAAAACTAATGAATCATTAGATCTTGTGTAAATACCACTTGTGTTTTGATGAAGCAATAAATTGTGCCATGGAAGGATGCCAGTTAAAACATCTGCTTCAGACAAATCCGGATGGTTCTGATTGTAGATTTTTATGAGATCTCGTAGTTTTTTTTTCTCAACTTCATTTTTGTTTCTCAATGCAGCTCTCATTTCAGATGAAACTGTAAAGTTTCAGGTTGTTATCAAATATTTGATTTGCACCAATAGTATTTTACATAGAAAAACTAATTTAACAACTGTGTACTGTATTAATGTTTAGGTTTCAGTGAACAAACAAAAAAGCAATTAATGTCTACCTGCATAAGTGGTAATCTGATTTTTGCGATGCCTTATATTCTCTCCATATGCCTCGATAGTATGCTCAATGTTATTGGCAGAGGATCTGTTATTTAAGGATCTTGCAATGATCAGTAATTCTGATCTCCATTTCTCAATAACAGATTCTGGGACATTAAGCCTGTGAATCTCATTTGAAACTGCTGCAGCTGTCTCTGTGGCCTATTTAAAAATAAATGCCATCATATTTATTGTAAAATTTATGTTCAGTTAAACGAAGTCTTTTGAACTATCCTTAGTGCTTTGTCAAGGTCTGAGTATGTGTTTTTCAGATTCAGACCTTGACAAAGCACCAAGGAGTGTGTGAAAGACTTGGTGTAATTCTTTACATAAATTTCCCAAATACACAAGTGGGTTTTTATCCAATTTAACTTTGTCTATGAGAAGAAAATACCATTAGTGTCTTATAATAAGATTAAAGATAAATAAAAACATGTATATACACTTGATTCATTGTATAGAACAATTGCATATTTATATATAATTCTATATTTTCATTGTATAGAACAATTCATATGTTAATACCTTTCTGAATCTGGCAACTAATGCCCGAGGCATTCCATTAATTTTTCTGTGATTCCAAAAGAGTGCCTCCTCTGTCAGTTCTTCTGTACGCTCTGTGGAAATAAATTTAGTTATTCATTGACATCATAATACTGTGTCTCAAAATACTGATTGGAAAGTAAAAGGATGATGATATTGATGCTGTCTTAAGTGGAATGAATTAATTGTTATTTCAGAGGAAACAAAGAACTCAAAAACAGTGGTAGAGTAATAAGATTAAAAATATCAGGATGTGAAAGAAAGCATAAAACAGGGACAACTTGATTTTTCAAACAAGGATTATACATGTATATGTTGGTTGCATATGAGTATAATGCTACTTTATATGAGCCAAAATGCCTTTCTACAATTTCCTATATTCTTATATTACTGTATTTTATAACATTATCTGGATATATATAACCATCAAATATTACCATTGTACTGATTTGATTGAAAGGTACAAAATTTAGAACTAGATTAAACAAAAATTAACACATACCAGCTTTAAGCATGTTCTTAGTGTTGTTGTTATATCTTGAAAGGTAGGAAAATACTTGCTCTGCCTCCTCCCCAGATGTCAGGCCACTTCCTTCTTGCCACCGCCCTCCATACTTGCACTATTAAAACAGTAATGGTATGAAAACTTACACGCCCTCGAGAAGCACCAAATAATTCCAGTGCACTAACTAAATAATTCCAGTGCACAGTGCACCAGGATATATATAACCATCAAATATTACCATTGTACTGATTTGATTGAAAGGTACAAAATTTAGAACTAGATTAAACAAAAATTAACACATACCAGCTTTAAGCATGTTCTTAGTGTTGTTGTTATATCTTGAAAGGTAGGAAAATACTTGCTCTGCCTCCTCCCCAGATGTCAGGCCACTTCCTTCTTGCCACCGCCCTCCATACTTGCACTATTAAAACAGTAATATTATGAAAACTTACACGCCCTCGAGAAGCACCAAATAATTCCAGTGCACTAACTAATGCCTGAAGAGAAGTTCCAGGGCTGCTTCTCTTGAGAAAATGCCAGGAATCCAATAGATTTATGCTGTAGAAAGTGCTACTATTTCTTCCAGTTGAATAAAAACTAGACTGGTGCATGGCTTTCCCAAGTTCTTCATCTACATATCCGCACTTGCACCTAAATATTGGGGTATACAGATCATACCTTCCTGCCCCCCACACAAAAATAAAAAAAATTGAAGTAAAACAATTTTATTTGGCAAGGGATTCAAGTGTGGCTATCAATATATGTGTAAACCAACCCATAAACAAGTCTCTGTATGGTTATAAATACGTATGTGATATAAATACGTCTTCATAAGTGAAGATACAGTGGTAAAGAGAGTGAAGTATAAATGGTTATATTGATGAAGACTGTAGCCTGGGTCACCTGAGCAATGCCAGCTACCAATACTAGTATCAAATAAATGTTTCTTAAAGTAACCTACCACTTAAAGTTACAAAGATGCACAAATTATTGGAGCTTAAAGTTGTGAACTTGCTCTCACTGCAGTTTGGGCAGGAATTAGGTGGATGTGCTGGTACAACAGGCTCTGGTAACAATTAAATTTACAAGATCAGCTATGCAGCAAAATAAATACATGTTTCAATCATTACATTTTAAATTACTAATAATTTTTTTAGCACTAACTGGAGTTACATGAAAGATTTATATTTAATAACAAATAAAAATTCATTTATTTAACTAAAAATCTGTAATTAATGAGGTAATCAATAATTAATGAGGAAAATAACCAATACAAAAACTACTAAAAAAATTACATGAACTAAATAAAATTTTAAAACACTGCTTGGTTCAGGATAGAAATGAGAGTATAAGAAACAGACTATAGGTACATTACTTACTCCAGTGAATGACATTCCCATCTGAACACACAGTTTGTGTTGGGTCTAAAGGCTCGAAGAACCCATTTTTCCAGCAGAATCGCTGGTGGAAAGGCATTACAAAATGCTGCTGCTGATCACATTTATGACACAAAAAATGAAAGCAGTCTTCACTTTTTATGCTTGCCTCACAACTTCTACATTGTACACAACATTTGCCTGGTTTTCCAAAAAATAATGTAATTATGTACTTTGAATGGTAATATTGGATTTAGAAATATTGTATACCAAGTTTAAAAATGACAAACATCTAAGTGTATTCAGAGATTGACATTAATCATGCATTTCATAATTACATTGAAATTTATCCATAATTACACACTAAAGATGTTATTTACCTTTATCTGGAACACCCAACTTTGACAATGTCCAGCTAAACAACATTGACCTACGTTCTCCCCATTTAATCTCACTATTTTTTCTTCTTTTTTGCCAATCAGAAATGCTTGCTTGAGATTCATAAATTTCCTCCAGTTCTGCAGCAAGTACTTTGAAATATGGGATTCTAAATTAGTCAGGAAAATCTTCAAGAGCAAATAGACGTAATAAATAAAAGTGTATTTTATACATATTATATAAGCATCTAGAACAACTGACAGCTTTCAGTAATGTGTTAGTTAGACTATGATATATATATATATATATATATATATATATATATATATATATATATATATATATATATATATATATATATATATATATATATATATATATATATATATATATATATATATATATATATATATATATAGTAGATACTAGGTACTAAGATTATATTACATTACATAGTTCAAATAGGGACGTACCAGAATTCAATGATTTTGGTGTTTGTTCTGCAGCTGGTAAATATGTTTGAGTATATGTTGGTACACTAGTTGAGAAGTCAGAACTTTGAATGTGTGGAGGTGAAAGAGAAGCAGGCAGAAGGGCTGTTTGGCAGAAAATCAACCTTTAAGTATGGTAATTCCACAACACTTTATCTATTTTTAATTTGTAAACTATCTACATTTTTTTGCTGTCTATGACCATCGCTGCCCCTATCTCCACCGAACACCGGTGTATTTGAGGCTATGCAAGGGCAGACCAATATGGCAGCCATGGCCTAATCTGTCATAAGACACAGGGAAAGATTGCCAGATATGAAGCAGTCAATGACATTATCAAAAAAAGTTTGGCTAGTTTGGTTCAGATGTAATACAAACAAAGAGCAACGGTTTCAAGTTCAACAAACCAAAATGTAGGGCTGACAACAGGAAATTATTTTTGACCCAGAGGGTTATTAACACATGGAACTGCCTACCCACCAGAGCTGTAACTGCCAAAACTGTGCTGAATTTCTAAATATACCCAAAAAAAGATCATAAAGGCAAATGGGGGGAATTTCGACAAGCCGCGGGCTTCCTGTACTCTTCTAGGCTACTAGAGTTTGTGGCATTCAGGTAAATATCTGTTTTCAAAGGAGAAGTTGACTATACCTTGGATTATCTATAAACAAATTTTGAATAATAAAACACTAAAAACCTAAATAATTTTAAGTCTGAGGCAAAATGAAATCTACACTAGCAATTAAACCTATCATTATACTATGATATAGGAACACACAAACATGGGTCATGGAATAAATAACTAAATAAAAAATTACCTTCTGATAAGTTTGAACGTTGTGTTTGATTGATTTCAATAATCCTGCAGTAATTTTCTCCTTTTCCTTTCTTGTTTGAAGGCTTCAGATAATTTAGGTCCTCAATATTTAAACTTCGCTTCATATATTCACATTTTTTCTGGAGAGCCGAGTTTATTTTAAAATATTCACGATGAAGGTTCTCTTTAGCTAAAATTGCTAGTGTCTGGAGACCTTCTGTTAAAAAAATATACATTCTCAATAGGATACATTATAACTGTAGCAAGAGAAGCTACATTAAATGTTTTGATGTAATTGTCTAAACCAATAATCAAAGTGATAGAAATTATAATGGGATGATGGATTTCAAGCCAATTATGCTGAGCATAGAAAAAAAATTCTGTTGTTATTGTTAAAACAAAGACTTACTGTATTACACAAGGTTGTAAACTTTGATATTAATGTATTATAAAGGCCATAATCAAATGATTTTATAAACAATACCATCATTATCGTCCGGAGTTATTCTTGGTACATCTGGTAAGTAAAGATAGTTTTCAGGAGCCAAGAACGAATCTGCCAAAAAAATATTGGACGTTGTACATTCCAATTTGTTACAATAGCCTAGTACTGCATACTAATACAAATTAAAAAACAAATTGGAAATAATAGCTAGGCTAACCTAACACAATGACATAACATAACACATCTTTATTTGTAATTTTGTCAAAAGCTGATTAAATGTTTTTTTACCTGCTAGTATGCTGGCTGGGGTCGATCTTCCAGGCATATTTATTCTACTGACTTCTGGTCTTAATGCTGCCGCAGTAAAAGGATTTGTGACAGACATTGTACTGCTTTCTGTATCATCTACCTATTACAAATACAAATACAATTATTTATTCAGGTAAAGTACATACATACAAGGTAAGATACAAAAGTAGATGGATTTATAGATAGAGCTAGTACATACAATGCCTAAAGCCACTATTACGCAAAGTGTTTCGGGCAGGAAAAACACTAAGACTAAAACTTAATACTAAAAGAGATTAAAGTATAAATTGTGTTGAGAAAAAATAAGAAAAAAATGGAAAAAAAGGGAGGGGGGGGGGGTGAAACATGGCAGAAAAAAAGTAAAATACAATTTGGTCAACAAACAGCATTGTTTTAAATAGAAGAGATGGGTTGACATTTTGGGGGTGAGGTAGGTTACATTGAGTTAATTAGCTAGTACTTAGTTTTTAACTTAAACTGGTTGGGAGAGGTACAGTCTTTAACATAATTGGGAAGGCCACATTCGAGATCCCTTGATTTGTAAAGCATTTCTAGTTTAACTAAGTCGTACTCTTGGAATATCAAATAGGTATTTGTTTCTGGTGTGGTGCTCATGGGATCTGTTACAACCTTCTAGGAAGCTTATTATAAAAAAACATAATTGATAAAAACAACATGCTGCATACTAAAAACGTATTAGAATGTGTATACCAATATGCAGTAAAATATATTCTTCCTATACATAACAAGCAAAACTTTAATACTGCAACAAGTTTTTGAAAATTATTTAACTAAACAGCAATGAAACATTTGCATTCTTTTCAATTAGTAAAATATTACATATGAAGGAATTATTTACATAAATGCCGAGAAAACTTTACATACCATGCCCAAATCTAGGATCTTCTTCTTCTTGATAGTAGGTGCAGTTTGCATGAAGGATTTGTTCTCCCGATGACTGCAAAATCTAGGATCACGTGTGTTATTGTTTTTGAACGAATGATCACATGTTTACATTCATTGCGATGAAACTAACAACTTTTAAATATATACAGATTTTTATATCAACTGTTTTACTTAAATTATTTTCTGTTATAGGTTCTAAATATAACTAATATTTGCTTCTTTCTTATGCCATTTGTAATTAATGTCATAAAACTTTATCATCTGAATGCACCAAACTGTGCCTTTTCATATTTCCAAACAGAAGTCGAACACCCGAAAATGAATATTTCCATGAAAACTGAATCACGTCCTACTATTTGGAGAATTGTTAGTTCTTTTTCATACTAATATGTCTAGTTTGTGTCATATAAGTATTCATCCCGATGGTTGGTAAATATTGGATGGTTGGAAACAGAAGGATAAAAGTCAAACATCTGTTAACTTTTCTTTTAAAGTACTCTATAGCTGGAAAATATCAGGCAAACCTTCGACAATCTGCCGATTTCCTTTCCTCTTCAAGGCTACTATTGTTAGTGTCTGTCACGGTAAACCTATGTAAAATCGGAAAATTTGTTCAACAGGACCCTGCACTAGAATTGATGTTGGGAGACGCTCTGCTTCGTGGCTGATGGATTAATATTTGACTGTTGGTCAGGACTTGAGCATTGTTAATTACAGTTACACTCTGTTGGAGCACAAGACGGTCAATGGTCGTCGTTCTTCTTTATGATAGGTTCAGTTTATTGTTTAGTCACGGGAGACATCTCCCGTCAGGCAGGGTGCGATCGCACCTCCACAGATCTCCAGTATCATCTACTGATACTGGTAATGGCTCAGAGAGGGCATCCACTTACGGGCTATTCATGGCTGTGCCACCTTTTGGGTGGCTTAATCTTCATCAATCACCAATCAATCAATCTATTGTTTAGTGGCCAGTATTATTCAGTTTATTGGCCAGTGCGTTGGCATCAGTTCTCATTGACGAACGAGCAAAAATTAGAAGGATTTAAATCGTAATATAAATAGTTATCTCATTCCTTCTTTCCTTTGAATGTCAGTGACTGTGCTTCTGCTATGCTTAATTGCCTCAAAAGCGGCCAATTTTCATGATGCATTAAATTATAAAGGCAAAATTTGGGCCGAGTATACAAGTATAAGCAAAATTGACTGAGTATCCGCAAAAATTAAGAAAAGAAAACAGCCCGCCCGTTACATTAAAGAAAACGTATTCCTCGTTTCGGGGAGAATATTCTAGGGAGGCCAGCCGGTAACTGGAACAGCCCGGTAAGTGCATTTATGTACTAAATACGTAAGTATGAAAATGTACTTATTACACTTAGTATTAAAACGTACTGTCTATTCGGAGGATGGGTTGCCTAAATCTGGGCATAAACTGTCACGTTATGTCCAGACCGAGTGAGATAGCCCGGAAAGTGGAGTTGGAAATTCTTTTGGACGACATATTCGACCTCGAGACACAAAAAAAAAGGTCACTACCAAAGATACCTTACAAGCAGAACTTATTGCGGAAGGAGGAAAGAATCGAGGCAATTACAGAAGCACCATACTGTCCCCCGAGCTCAAAGCGGCAGCTAAAAGCCTTCGTGAGAACAAGGAGATAGTTGTCAGGAGAGGTGACAAGTCGCCAATATACGTCATTCTTAAAAAAGACGAATATCTGGCGAAAATGAACCTCATACTCTCTGACCAAACTAAATTCCAAAGGGTAACGAAGGACACTACAGCCCAATTGAAAGCAAAGGTCAACAAACTAATCGAAACTGTGAACGCCAAGAAATCAGGACTCCACCTGCCAAAGATTATGGGGGAATATAAACCTGGATATGCGTATGGAAATGTCAAGACACACAAGCCTGGAAACCCACTTCGGCCAATCATTAGCCAGATACCCACACCCACTTACAGACTAGCGAAGCGACTCAACGGCCTGCTGACTCCTTATGTCCCTTGCGCCTTCAGCCTGAAATCGCCAAAGGAATTTGTTGACTTACTGCGGGGCACACGGGCCACAGGAATAAGAGCCTCGTTGGACGTAAAATCGCTGTTCACCAACGTACCAGTGGACGAGACAATCGGGATGATAGCCGACAGAGTGTATCGTGATCCAGCCTGTACTCCTCTTGACATACCAGAAAATATCCTAAGGAAACTACTCCAAGCTTGTACTAAAGAGGCACCCTTCTTGAGCCCGGATGGGCACATGTATAAGCAAGTAGATGGGGTCGCCATGGGTTCTCCCCTAGGTGTCCTGTTTGCAAACTTCTACATGGGTACCATCGAGCAAAAAGTCTTAGTCAACATGAACTTGAAACCGGCCATATACTGCAGGTATGTTGACGACATTTTTACACAGGTACCTGATGTCAGACATCTGCAGGAGCTGAAGGAGGCATTTGAGCAGAGCTCCGTGCTGCGTTTCACTTACGAGATGGAAAAGGATGGGAAGCTGCCCTTTCTAGATGTAACAGTCATGGAAAAGAGCGGAGGTTTCCACACTGCAGTCTACACTAAGGAAACGAACATAGGAATGTGCCTAAATGCCAAAAGCGACTGCCCAGATAGGTACAAGAGGAGTGTTGTTAACGCATATGTCGACCGTGCTCTCAGCCACAGCTCAGAATGGAAGCAAGTCGACGAAGAACTCTGTAGGGTAAGGCAGGTCCTAGTCAACAACGGCTTCTCCAATGGTTTCGTCGAAGACATCATAAGAAGGAAAGTGAAACGCCATGCAACCTTTGAAGAGACAACCAATACAACACCTATACCCCCTATTAGACTATTTTACAGGAACTTCTTTTCTACAGCTCATAAAACAGAGGAAAGGGTCCTGAAAGATATTGTTAATAGAAACGTTATCCCTACAGACAAAAATCAGAGGATACAACTGACGATTTACTATAAAACCAGAAAAACGGCCAGCCTACTCATGAGAAACTCTCCAGACACAAAACAGAACGCTTTAAAAGAGACCAACGTCGTCTATGCCTTCAAATGCCCTCTTGGGGACTGTAAGCTCCAAAAAACCCAGTATATAGGCAAGACAACAACATCTCTTTCTAGCCGTTTAACGATGCATAAGCAACAGGGCTCCATTAAGGAACATATAATCTCTTCCTACAACCAAACCATCGCCAGAGAAATCCTAGTAAACAACACAGAAATCATCGATAGATACAGCGATAGCAGGCGGCTTGACGTTTGCGAGGCACTACACATCAAGAAGTCAACACCAGCAATCAACAGCCAATTAATACACAACTATATTCTACCTACCTCAAGACTCCGCTCCAATATAGAAGCATCAAGAAATATGGACCAATAGGCTTTCTACAATCACTTCTATTCAATACCCATTGTTTCGTGTTCTGTCTTGTGTTGATGAAATTAATACCTTATTAAATACCACCTCACCCCATTCACCTCACTCAAATGTAGATATAATCAAATCGGAGATGTGTAAGTTCTATTCAGTTGTGCATGTTTAAACTAAAGTCTTTGAAAAAGTAATAAGTTTTATGAAACGCGCTCAAGTGTCGCGTCAGACTCAAAATAAAAATTAATTTTAGAGAATTGATTTTTGAATTACCACCAACAGTGAAAAGAAATGTACGAAAGATTGAGAAAATTCGTGTTAGAATTATTAATCTTACTTTTTCGGTCATATTTAATAATATATGTCTACAGGAAAGACTGCTACCAAAATATACTAATAATAAAACGCACGACCCAGCAGCAAGGAATCAAGCCTTCACGATAAAATATCGCCAGGATCTGATTCGTGATCAGATATACAAGGCAGAGAATGAAATCAAAGACAACAAAACGCAACTACTTCATGCTACGAACGAGTGGAGAAATAGCAACATCGACGAAAGTATCCGTACCCGCATTGAACAACACCTCGAAATCCTCACAGACCGACATCACCTCAGCACTGAAACAAGGATTATCAAGAAACTAACAACGTTATATGGAGGACCTATGGCAATTCCACGACCAAGAGATGGCTTCCTGAACCTTACAGGAATTAACCTCACTGAGGACCAAGTCACTCTCCTAAATCTGGGCATAAACTGTCACGTTATGTCCAGACCGAGTGAGATGGCCCGGAAAGTGGAGTTGGAAATTCTTTTGGACGACATATTCGACCTCGAGACACAAAAAAAAAGGTCACTACCAAAGATACCTTACAAGCAGAACTTATTGCGGAAGGAGGAAAGAATCGAGGCAATTACAGAAGCACCATACTGTCCCCCGAGCTCAAAGCGGCAGCCAAAAGCCTTCGTGAGAACAAGGAGATAGTTGTCAGGAGAGGTGACAAGTCGCCAATATACGTCATTCTTAAAAAAGACGAATATCTGGCGAAAATGAACCTCATACTCTCTGACCAAACTAAATTCCTAAGGGTGACGAAGGACACTACAGCCCAATTGAAAGCACAGGTCAACAAACTAATCGAAACTGTGAACGCCAAGAAATCAGGACTCCACCTGCCAAAGATTATGGGGGAATATAAACCTGGATATGCGTATGGAAATGTCAAGACACACAAGCCTGGAAACCCACTTCGGCCAATCATTAGCCAGATACCCACACCCACTTACAGACTAGCGAAGCGACTCAACGGCCTGCTGACTCCTTATGTCCCTTGCGCCTTCAGCCTGAAATCGCCAAAGGAATTTGTTAACTTACTGCGGGGCACACGGGCCACAGGAATAAGAGCCTCGTTGGACGTAAAATCGCTGTTCACCAACGTACCAGTGGACGAGACAATCGGGATGATAGCCGACAGAGTGTATCGTGATCCAGCCTGTACTCCTCTTGACATACCAGAAAATATCCTAAGGAAACTACTCCAAGCTTGTACTAAAGAGGCACCCTTCTTGAGCCCGGATATGCACATGTATAAGCAAGTAGATGGGGTCGCCATGGGTTCTCCCCTAGGTGTCCTGTTTGCAAACTTCTACATGGGTACCATCGAGCAAAAAGTCTTAGTCGACATGAACTTGAAACCGGCCATATACTGCAGGTATGTTGACGACATTTTTACACAGGTACCTGATGTCAGACATCTGCAGGAGCTGAAGGAGGCATTTGAGCAGAGTTCCGTGCTGCGTTTCACTTACGAGATGGAAAAGGATGGGAAGCTGCCCTTTCTAGATGTAACAGTCATGGAAAAGAGCGGAGGTTTCCACACTGCAGTCTACAATAAGGAAACGAACATAGGAATGTGCTTAAATGCCAAAAGCGACTGCCCAGATAGGTACAAGAGGAGTGTTGTTAACGCATATGTCGACCGTGCTCTCAGCCACAGCTCAGAATGGAAGCAAGTCGACGAAGAACTCTGTAGGGTAAGGCAGGTCCTAGTCAACAACGGCTTCTCCAATGGTTTCGTCGAAGACATCATAAGAAGGAAAGTGAAACGCCATGCAACCTCTGAAGAGACAACCAATACAACACCTATACCCCCTATTAGACTATTTTACAGGAACTTCTTTTCTACAGCTCATAAAACAGAGGAAAGGGTCCTGAAAGATATTGTTAATAGAAACGCTTTCCCTACAGACAAAAATCAGAGGATACAACTGACGATTTACTATAAAACCTAAAAAACGGCCAGCCTACTCATGAGAAACTCTCCAGACACAAAACAGAACGCTTTAAAAGAGACCAACGTCGTCTATGCCTTCAAATGCCCTCTTAGGGACTGTAAGCTCCAAAAAACCCAGTATATAGGCAAGACAACAACATCTCTTTCTAGCCGTTTAACGATGCATAAGCAACAGGGCTCCATTAAGGAACATATAATCTCTTCCCACAACCAAACCATCGCCAGAGAAATCCTAGTAAACAACACAGAAATCATCGATAGATACAGCGATAGCAGGCGGCTTGACGTTTGCGAGGCACTACACATCAAGAAGTCAACACCAGCAATCAACAGCCAATTAATGCACAACTATATTCTACCCACCTCAAGACTCCGCTCCAATATAGAAGCATCAAGAAATATGGACCAATAGGCTTTCTAAAATCACTTCTATTCAGTACCCATTGTTTCGTGTTCTGTCTTGTGTTGATGAAATTAATACCTTATTAAATACCACCTCACCCCATTCACCTCACTCAAATGTAGATATAATCAAATCGGAGATGTGTAAGTTCTATTCAGTTGTGCATGTTTAAACTAAAGTCTTTGAAAAAGTAATAAGTTTTACGAAACGTGCTCAAGTGTCGCGTCAGACTCGAAATAAAAATTAATTTTAGAGAATTGATTTTTGAATTACCACCAACAGTGAAAAGAAATGTACGAAAGATTGAGAAAATTCGTGTTAGAATTATTAATCTTACTTTTTCGGTCATATTTAATAATATATGTCTACAGGAAAGACTGCTACCAAAATATACTAATATTAAAATGCACGACCCAGCAGCAAGGAATCAAGCCGTCACGATAAAATATCGCCAGGATCTGATTCGTGATCAGATATACAAGGCAGAGAATGAAATCAAAGACAACAAAACGCAACTACTTCATGCTACGAACGAGTGGAGAAATAGCAACATCGACGAAAATATCCGTACCCGCATTGAACAACACCTCGACATCCTCACAGACCGACATCACCAAAGCACTGAAACAAGGATTATCAAGAAACTAACAACGGTATATGGAGGACCTATGGCAATTCCACGACCAAGAGATGGCTTCCTGAACCTTGCAGGAATTAACCTCACTGAGCACCAAGTCACTCTCCTAAATCTGGGCATAAACTGTCACGTTATGTCCAGACCGAGTGAGATGGCCCGGAAAGTGGAGTTGGAAATTCTGTTGGACGACATATTCGACCTCGAGACACAAAAGAAGGTCACTACCAAAGATACCTTACAAGCAGAACTTATTGCGGAAGGAGGAAAGAATCGAGGCAATTACAGAAGCACCATACTGTCCCCCGAGCTCAAAGCGGCAGCCAAAAGCCTTCGTGAGAACAAGGTAGATAGTTGTCAGGAGAGGTGACAAGTCGCCAATATACGTCATTCTTAAAAAAGACGAATATCTGGCGAAAATGAACCTCATACTCTCTGACCAAACTAAATTCCAAAGGGTGACGAAGGACACTACAGCCCAATTGAAAGCAAAGGTCAACAAACTAATCGAAACTGTGAACGCCAAGAAATCAGGACTCCACCTGCCAAAGATTATGGGGGAATATAAACCTGGATATGCGTATGGAAATGTCAAGACACACAAGCCTGGAAACCCACTTCGGCCAATCATTAGCCAGATACCCACACCCACTTACAGACTAGCGAAGCGACTCAACGGCCTGCTGACTCCTTATGTCCCTTGCGCCTTCAGCCTGAAATAGCCAAAGGATTTGTTGACTTACTGCGGGGCACACGGGCCACAGGAATAAGAGCCTCGTTGGACGTAAAATCGCTGTTCACCAACGTACCAGTGGACGAGACAATCGGGATGATAGCCGACAGAGTGTATCGTGATCCAGCCTGTACTCCTCTTGACATACCAGAAAATATCCTAAGGAAACTACTCCAAGCTTGTACTAAAGAGGCACCCTTCTTGAGCCCGGATATGCACATGTATAAGCAAGTAGATGGGGTCGCCATGGGTTCTCCCCTAGGTGTCCTGTTTGCAAACTTCTACATGGGTACCATCGAGCAAAAAGTCTTAGTCGACATGAACTTGAAACCGGCCATATACTGCAGGTATGTTGACAACATTTTTACACAGGTACCTGATGTCAGACATCTGCAGGAGCTGAAGGAGGCATTTGAGCAGAGTTCCGTGCTGCGTTTCACTTACGAGATGGAAAAGGATGGGAAGCTGCCCTTTCTAGATGTAACAGTCATAGAAATGAGCGGAGGTTTCCACACTGCAGTCTACACTAAGGAAACGAACATACGAATGTGCCTAAATGCCAAAAGCGACTGCCCAGATAGGTACAAGAGGAGTGTTGTTAACGCATATGCCGACCGTGCTCTCAGCCACAGCTCAGAATGGAAGCAAGTCGACGAAGAACTCTGTAGGGTAAGGCAGGTCCTAGTCAACAACGGCTTCTCCAATGGTTTCGTCGAAGACATCATAAGAAGGAAAGTGAAACGCCATGCAACCTCTGAAGAGACAACCAATACAACACCTATACCCCCTATTAGACTATTTTACAGGAACTTCTTTTCTACAGCTCATAAAACAGAGGAAAGGGTCCTGAAAGATATTGTTAATAGAAACGTTATCCCTACAGACAAAAATCAGAGGATACAACTGACGATTTACTATAAAACCAGAAAAACGGCCAGCCTACTCATGAGAAACTCTCCAGACACAAAACAGAACGCTTTAAAAGAGACCAACGTCGTCTATGCCTTCAAATGCCCTCTTGGGGACTGTAAGCTCCAAAAAACCCAGTATATAGGCCAGACAACAACATCTCTTTCTAGCCGTTTAACGATGCATAAGCAACAGGGCTCCATTAAGGAACATATAATCTCTTCCTACAACCAAACCATCGCCAGAGAAATCCTAGTAAACAACACAGAAATCATCGATAGATACAGCGATAGCAGGCGGCTTGACGTTTGCGAGGCACTACACATCAAGAAGTCAACACCAGCAATCAACAGCCAATTAATACACAACTATATTCTACCTACCTCAAGACTCCGCTCCAATATAGAAGCATCAAGAAATATGGACCAATAGGCTTTCTACAATCACTTCTATTCAATACCCATTGTTTCGTGTTTTGTCTTGTGTTGATGAAATTAATACCTTATTAAATACCACCTCACCCCATTCACCTCACTCAAATGTAGATATAATCAAATCGGAGATGTGTAAGTTCTATTCAGTTGTGCATGTTTAAACTAAAGTCTTTGAAAAAGTAATAAGTTTTACGAAACGCGCTCAAGTGTCGCGTCAGACTCAAAATAAAAATTAATTTTAGAGAATTGATTTTTGAATTACCACCAACAGTGAAAAGAAATGTACGAAAGATTGAGAAAATTCGTGTTAGAATTATTAATCTTACTTTTTCGGTCATATTTAATAATATATGTCTACAGGAAAGACTGCTACCAAAATATACTAATAATAAAACGCACGACCCAGCAGCAAGGAATCAAGCCTTCACGATAAAATATCGCCAGGATCTGATTCGTGATCAGATATACAAGGCAGAGAATGAAACCAAAGACAACAAAACGCAACTACTTCATGCTACGAACGAGTGGAGAAATAGCAACATCGACGAAAGTATCCGTACCCGCATTGAACAACACCTCGACATCCTCACAGACCGACATCACCTCAGCACTGAAACGAGGATTATCAAGAAACTAACAACGTTATATGGAGGACCTATGGCAATTCCACGACCAAGAGATGGCTTCCTGAACCTTACAGGAATTAACCTCACTGAGCACCAAGTCACTCTCCTAAATCTGGGCATAAACTGTCACGTTATGTCCAGACCGAGTGAGATGGCCCGGAAAGTGGAGTTGGAAATTCTGTTGGACGACATATTCAACCTCGAGACACACAAAAAAAGGTCACTACCAAAGATACCTTACAAGCAGAACTTATTGCGGAAGGAGGAAAGAATCGAGGCAATTACAGAAGCACCATACTGTCCCCCGAGCTCAAAGCGGCAGCCAAAAGCCTTCGTGAGAACAAGGAGATAGTTGTCAGGAGAGGTGACAAGTCGCCAATATACGTCATTCTTAAAAAAGACGAATATCTGGCGAAAATGAACCTCATACTCTCTGACCAAACTAAATTCCAAAGGGTGACGAAGGACACTACAGCCCAATTGAAAGCAAAGGTCAAAAAACTAATCGAAACTGTGAACGCCAAGAAATCAGGACTCCACCTGCCAAAGATTATGGGGGAATATAAACCTGGATATGCGTATGGAAATGTCAAGACACACAAGCCTGGAAACCCACTTCGGCCAATCATTAGCCAGATACCCACACCCACTTACAGACTAGCGAAGCGACTCAACGGCCTGCTGACTCCTTATGTCCCTTGCGCCTTCAGCCTGAAATCGCCAGAGGAATTTGTTGACTTACTGCGGGGCACACGGGCCACAGGAATAAGAGCCTCGTTGGACGTAAAATCGCTGTTCACCAACGTACCAGTGGACGAGACAATCGGGATGATAGCCGACAGAGTGTATCGTGATCCAGCCTGTACTCCTCTTGACATACCAGAAAATATCCTAAGGAAACTACTCCAAGCTTGTACTAAAGAGGCACCCGTCTTGAGCCCGGATATGCACATGTATAAGCAAGTAGATGGGGTCGCCATGGGTTCTCCCCTAGGTGTCCTGTTTGCAAACTTCTACATGGGTACCATCGAGCAAAAAGTCTTAGTCGACATGAACTTGAAACCGGCCATATACTGCAGGTATGTTGACGACATTTTTACACAGGTACCTGATGTCAGACATCTGCAGGAGCTGAAGGAGGCATTTGAGCAGAGTTCCGTGCTGCGTTTCACTTACGAGATGGAAAAGGATGGGAAGCTGCCCTTTCTAGATGTAACAGTCATGGAAAAGAGCGGAGGTTTCCACACTGCAGTCTACACTAAGGAAACGAACATAGGAATGTGCTTAAATGCCAAAAGCGACTGCCCAGATAGGTACAAGAGGAGTGTTGTTAACGCATATGTCGACCGTGCTCTCAGCCACAGCTCAGAATGGAAGCAAGTCGACGAAGAACTCTGTAGGGTAAGGCAGGTCCTAGTCAACAACGGCTTCTCCAATGGTTTCGTCGAAGACATCATAAGAAGGAAAGTGAAACGCCATGCAACCTCTGAAGAGACAACCAATACAACACCTATACCCCCTATTAGACTATTTTACAGGAACTTCTTTTCTACAGCTCATAAAACAGAGGAAAGGGTCCTGAAAGATATTGTTAATAGAAACGTTATCCCTACAGACAAAAATCAGAGGATACAACTGACGATTTACTATAAAACCAGAAAAACGGCCAGCCTACTCATGAGAAACTCTCCAGACACAAAACAGAACGCTTTAAAAGAGACCAACGTCGTCTATGCCTTCAAATGCCCTCTTGGGGACTGTAAGCTCCAAAAAACCCAGTATATAGGCAAGACAACAACATCTCTTTCTAGCCGTTTAACGATGCATAAGCAACAGGGCTCCATAAAGGAACATATAATCTCTTCCTACAACCAAACCATCGCCAGAGAAATCCTAGTAAACAACACAGAAATCATCGATAGATACAGCGATAGCAGGCGGCTTGACGTTTGCGAGGCACTACACATCAAGAAGTCAACACCAGCAATCAACAGCCAATTAATACACAACTATATTCTACCTACCTCAAGACTCCGCTCCAATATAGAAGCATCAAGAAATATGGACCAATAGGCTTTCTACAATCACTTCTATTCAATACCCATTGTTTCGTGTTCTGTCTTGTGTTGATGAAATTAATACCTTATTAAATACCACCTCACCCCATTCACCTCACTCAAATGTAGATATAATCAAATCGGAGATGTGTAAGTTCTATTCAGTTGTGCATGTTTAAACTAAAGTCTTTGAAAAAGTAATAAGTTTTACGAAACGCGCTCAAGTGTCGCGTCAGACTCGAAATAAAAATTAATTTTAGAGAATTGATTTTTGAATTACCACCAACAGTGAAAAGAAATGTACGAAAGATTGAGAAAATTCGTGTCAGAATTATTAATCTTACTTTTTCGGTCATATTTAATAATATATGTCTACAGGAAAGACTGCTACCAAAATATACTAATATTAAAATGCACGACCCAGCAGCAAGGAATCAAGCCTTCACGATAAAATATCGCCAGGATCTGATTCGTGATCAGATATACAAGGCAGAGAATGAAACCAAAGACAACAAAACGCAACTACTTCATGCTACGAACGAGTGGAGAAATAGCAACATCGACGAAAGTATCCGTACCCGCATTGAACAACACCTCGACATCCTCACAGACCGATATCACCTCAGCACTGAAACAAGGATTATCAAGAAACTAACAACGTTATATGGAGGACCTATGGCAATTCCACGACCAAGAGATGGCTTCCTGAACCTTACAGGAATTAACCTCACTGAGCACCAAGTCACTCTCCTAAATCTGGGCATAAACTGTCACGTTATGTCCAGACCGAGTGAGATGGCCCGGAAAGTGGAGTTGGAAATTCTGTTGGACGACATATTCGACCTCGAGACACACAAAAAAAAGGTCACTACCAAAGATACCTTACAAGCAGAACTTATTGCGGAAGGAGGAAAGAATCGAGGCAATTACAGAAGCACCATACTGTCCCCCGAGCTCAAAGCGGCAGCCAAAAGCCTTCGTGAGAACAAGGAGATAGTTGTCAGGAGAGGTGACAAGTCGCCAATATACGTCATTCTTAAAAAAGACGAATATCTGGCGAAAATGAACCTCATACTCTCTGACCAAACTAAATTCCAAAGGGTAACGAAGGACACTACAGCCGAATTGAAAGCAAAGGTCAACAAACTAATCGAAACAGTGAACGCCAAGAAATCAGGACTCCACCTGCCAAAGATGTTTGGGGAATATAAACCTGGATATGCGTATGGAAATGTCAAGACACACAAGCCTGGAAACCCACTTCGGCCAATCATTAGCCAGATACCCACACCCACGTACAGACTAGCGAAACGACTCAACGGCCTGCTGACTTCTTATGTCCCATGCGCCTTCAGCCTGAAGTCGCCAAAAGAATTTGTTGACTTACTGCGGGGCACACGGGCCACAGGAATAAGAGCCTCGTTGGACGTAGAATCGCTGTTCACCAACTTACCAGTGGACGAGACAATCGGGATGATAGCCGACAGAGTGTATCGTGATCCAGCCTGTACTCCTCTTGACATACCTGAAAATATCCTAAGGAAACTACTCCAAGCTTGTACTAAAGAGGCACCCTTCTTGAGCCCGGATGGGCACATGTATAAGCAAGTAGATGGGGTCGCCATAGGTTCTCCCCTAGGTGTCCTGTTTGCAAACTTCTACACGGGTACCATCGAGCAAAAAGTCTTAGTCGACATGAACTTGAAACCGGCCATATACTGCAGGTATGTTGACGACATTTTTACACAGGTACCTGATGTCAGACATCTGCAGGAGCTGAAGGAGGCATTTGAGCAGAGTTCCGTGCTGCGTTTCACTTACGAGATGGAAAAGGATGGAAAGCTGCCCTTTCTAGATGTAACAGTCATGGAAAAGAGCGGAGGTTTCCACACTGCAGTCTACACTAAGGAAACGAACATAGGAATGTGCCTAAATGCCAAAAGCGACTGCCCAGATAGGTACAAGAGGAGTGTTGTTAACGCATATGCCGACCGTGCTCTCAGCCACAGCTCAGAATGGAAGCAAGTCGACGAAGAACTCTGTAGGGTAAGGCAGGTCCTAGTCAACAACGGCTTCTCCAATGGTTTCGTCGAAGACATCATAAGAAGGAAAGTGAAACGCCATGCAACCTCTGAAAAGACAACCAATACAACACCTATACCCCCTATTAGACTATTTTACAGGAACTTCTTTCCACAGCTCATAAAACAGAGGAAAGGGTCCTGAAAGATATTGTTAATAGAAACGTTATCCCTACAGACAAAAATCAGAGGATACAACTGACGATTTACTATAAAACCAGAAAAACGGCCAGCCTACTCATGAGAAACTCTCCAGACACAAAACAGAACGCTTTAAAAGAGACCAACGTCGTCTACGCCTTCAAATGCCCTCTTAGGGACTGTAAGCTCCAAAAAACCCAGTATATAGGCAAGACAACAACATCTCTTTCTAGCCGTTTGACGATGCATAAGCAACAGGGCTCCATTAAGGAACATATAATCTCTTCCCACAACCAAACCATCGCCAGAGAAATCCTAGTAAACAACACAGAAATCATCGATAGATACAGCGATAGCAGGCGGCTTGACGTTTGCGAGGCACTACACATCAAGAAGTCAACACCAGCAATCAACAGCCAATTAATGCACAACTATATTCTACCCACCTCAAGACTCCGCTCCAATATAGAAGCATCAAGAAATATGGACCAATAGGCTTTCTACAATCACTTCTATTCAATACCCATTGTTTCGTGTTCTGTCTTGTGTTGATGAAATTAATACCTTATTAAATACCACCTCACCCCATTCACCTCACTCAAATGTAGATATAATCAAATCAGGAGATGTGTAAGTTCTATTCAGTTGTGCATGTTTAAACTAAAGTCTTTGAAAAAGTAATAAGTTTTACGAAACGCGCTCAAGTGTCGCGTCAGACTCGAAATAAAAATTAATTTTAGAGAATTGATTTTTGAATTACCACCAACAGTGAAAAGAAATGTACGAAAGATTGAGAAAATTCGTGTTAGAATTATTAATCTTACTTTTTCGGTCATATTTAATAATATATGTCTACAGGAAAGACTGCTACCAAAATATACTAATATTAAAATGCACGACCCAGCAGCAAGGAATCAAGCCTTCACGATAAAATATCGCCAGGATCTGATTCGTGATCAGATATACAAGGCAGAGAATGAAACCAAAGACAACAAAACGCAACTACTTCATGCTACGAACGAGTGGAGAAATAGCAACATCGACGAAAGTATCCGTACCCGCATTGAACAACACCTCGACATCCTCACAGACCGATATCACCTCAGCACTGAAACAAGGATTATCAAGAAACTAACAACGTTATATGGAGGACCTATGGCAATTCCACGACCAAGAGATGGCTTCCTGAACCTTACAGGAATTAACCTCACTGAGCACCAAGTCACTCTCCTAAATCTGGGCATAAACTGTCACGTTATGTCCAGACCGAGTGAGATGGCCCGGAAAGTGGAGTTGGAAATTCTGTTGGACGACATATTCGACCTCGAGACACAAAAAAAAAGGTCACTACCAAAGATACCTTACAAGCAGAACTTATTGCGGAAGGAGGAAAGAATCGAGGCAATTACAGAAGCACCATACTGTCCCCCGAGCTCAAAGCGGCAGCCAAAAGCCTTCGTGAGAACAAGGAGATAGTTGTCAGGAGAGGTGACAAGTCGCCAATATACGTCATTCTTAAAAAAGACGAATATCTGGCGAAAATGAACCTCATACTCTCTGACCAAACTAAATTCCAAAGGGTAACGAAGGACACTACAGCCGAATTGAAAGCAAAGGTCAACAAACTTATCGAAACAGTGAACGCCAAGAAATCAGGACTCCACCTGCCAAAGATGTTTGGGGAATATAAACCTGGATATGCGTATGGAAATGTCAAGACACACAAGCCTGGAAACCCACTTCGGCCAATCATTAGCCAGATACCCACACCCACGTACAGACTAGCGAAACGACTCAACGGCCTGCTGACTTCTTATGTCCCATGCGCCTTCAGCCTGAAGTCGCCAAAAGAATTTGTTGACTTACTGCGGGGCACACGGGCCACAGGAATAAGAGCCTCGTTGGACGTAGAATCGCTGTTCACCAACTTACCAGTGGACGAGACAATCGGGATGATAGCCGACAGAGTGTATCGTGATCCAGCCTGTACTCCTCTTGACATACCTGAAAATATCCTAAGGAAACTACTCCAAGCTTGTACTAAAGAGGCACCCTTCTTGAGCCCGGATGGGCACATGTATAAGCAAGTAGATGGGGTCGCCATAGGTTCTCCCCTAGGTGTCCTGTTTGCAAACTTCTACACGGGTACCATCGAGCAAAAAGTCTTAGTCGACATGAACTTGAAACCGGCCATATACTGCAGGTATGTTGACGACATTTTTACACAGGTACCTGATGTCAGACATCTGCAGGAGCTGAAGGAGGCATTTGAGCAGAGTTCCGTGCTGCGTTTCACTTACGAGATGGTAAAGGATGGAAAGCTGCCCTTTCTAGATGTAACAGTCATGGAAAAGAGCGGAGGTTTCCACACTGCAGTCTACACTAAGCAAACGAACATAGGAATGTGCCTAAATGCCAAAAGCGACTGCCCAGATAGGTACAAGAGGAGTGTTGTTAACGCATATGCCGACCGTGCTCTCAGCCACAGCTCAGAATGGAAGCAAGTCGACGAAGAACTCTGTAGGGTAAGGCAGGTCCTAGTCAACAACGGCTTCTCCAATGGTTTCGTCGAAGACATCATAAGAAGGAAAGTGAAACGCCATGCAACCTCTGAAAAGACAACCAATACAACACCTATACCCCCTATTAGACTATTTTACAGGAACTTCTTTTCCACAGCTCATAAAACAGAGGAAAGGGTCCTGAAAGATATTGTTAATAGAAACGTTATCCCTACAGACAAAAATCAGAGGATACAACTGACGATTTACTATAAAACCAGAAAAACGGCCAGCCTACTCATGAGAAACTCTCCAGACACAAAACAGAACGCTTTAAAAGAGACCAACGTCGTCTACGCCTTCAAATGCCCTCTTAGGGACTGTAAGCTCCAAAAAACCCAGTATATAGGCAAGACAACAACATCTCTTTCTAGCCGTTTAACGATGCATAAGCAACAGGGCTCCATTAAGGAACATATAATCTCTTCCCACAACCAAACCATCGCCAGAGAAATCCTAGTAAACAACACAGAAATCATCGATAGATACAGCGATAGCAGGCGGCTTGACGTTTGCGAGGCACTACACATCAAGAAGTCAACACCAGCAATCAACAGCCAATTAATGCACAACTATATTCTACCCACCTCAAGACTCCGCTCCAATATAGAAGCATCAAGAAATATGGACCAATAGGCTTTCTAAAATCACTTCTATTCAGTACCCATTGTTTCGTGTTCTGTCTTGTGTTGATGAAATTAATACCTTATTAAATACCACCTCACCCCATTCACCTCACTCAAATGTAGATATAATCAAATCAGAGATGTGTAAGTTCTATTCAGTTGTGTATGTTTAAACTAAAGTCTTTGAAAATGTAATAAGTTTTACGAAACGCGCTCAAGTGTCGCGTCAGACTAGAAATAAAAACTAATTTTAGAGAATTGATTTTTGAATTACCACCAACAGTGAAAAGAAATGTACGAAAGATTGAGAAAATTCGTGTTAGAATTATTAATCTTACTTTTTCGGTCATATTTAATAATATATGTCTACAGGAAAGACTGCTACCAAAATATACTATTAATAAAACGCACGACCCAGCAGCAAGGAATCAAGCCTTCACGATAAAATATCGCCAGGATCTGATTCGTGATCAGATATACAAGGCAGAGAATGAAATCAAAGACAACAAAACGCAACTACTTCATGCTACGAACGAGTGGAGAAAGAGCAACATCGACGAAAGTATCCGTACCCGCATTGAACAACACCTCGACATCCTCACAGACCGACATCACCTCAGCACTGAAACAAGGATTATCAAGAAACTAACAACGTTATATGGAGGACCTATGGCAATTCCACGACCAAGAGATGGCTTCCTGAACCTTACAGGAATTAACCTCACAGAGGACGAAGTCACTCTCCTAAATCTGGGCATAAACTGTCACGTTATGTCCAGACCGAGTGAGATGGCCCGGAAAGTGGAGTTGGAAATTCTGTTGGACGACATATTCGACCTCGAGACACTCAAAAAAAGGTCACTACCAAAGATACCTTACAAGCAGAACTTATTGCGGAAGGAGGAAAGAATCGAGGCAATTACAGAAGCACCATACTGTCCCCCGAGCTCAAAGTGGCAGCCAAAAGCCTTCGTGAGAACAAGGAGATAGTTGTCAGGAGAGGTGACAAGTCGCCAATATACGTCATTCTTAAAAAAGACGAATATCTGGCGAAAATGAACCTCATACTCTCTGACCAAACTAAATTCCAAAGGGTAACGAAGGACACTACAGCCGAATTGAAAGCAAAGGTCAACAAACTAATCGAAACAGTGAACGCCAAGAAATCAGGACTCCACCTGCCAAAGATGTTTGGGGAATATAAACCTGGATATGCGTATGGAAATGTCAAGACACACAAGCCTGGAAACCCACTTCGGCCAATCATTAGCCAGATACCCACACCCACTTACAGACTAGCGAAGCGACTCAACGGCCTGCTGACTCCTTATGTCCCTTGCGCCTTCAGCCTGAAATCGCCAAAGGAATTTGTTGACTTACTGCGGGGCACACGGGCCACAGGAATAAGAGCCTCGTTGGACGTAAAATCGCTGTTCACCAACGTACCAGTGGACGAGACAATCGGGATGATAGCCGACAGAGTGTATCGTGATCCAGCCTGTACTCCTCTTGACATACCAGAAAATATCCTAAGGAAACTACTCCAAGCTTGTACTAAAGTGGCACCCTTCTTGAGCCCGGATATGCACATGTATAAGCAAGTAGATGGGGTCGCCATGGGTTCTCCCCTAGGTGTCCTGTTTGCAAACTTCTACATGGGTACCATCGAGCAAAAAGTCTTAGTCGACATGAACTTGAAACCGGCCATATACTGCAGGTATGTTGACGACATTTTTACACAGGTACCTGATGTCAGACATCTGCAGGAGCTGAAGGAGGCATTTGAGCAGAGTTCCGTGCTGCCTTTCACTTACGAGATGGAAAAGGATGGGAAGCTGCCCTTTCTAGATGTAACAGTCATGGAAAAGAGCGGAGGTTTCCACACTGCAGTCTACACTAAGGAAACGAACATAGGAATGTGCTTAAATGCCAAAAGCGACTGCCCAGATAGGTACAAGAGGAGTGTTGTTAACGCATATGTCGACCGTGCTCTCAGCCACAGCTCAGAATGGAAGCAAGTCGACGAAGAACTCTGTAGGGTAAGGCAGGTCCTAGTCAACAATGGCTTCTCCAATGGTTTCGTCAAAGACATCATAAGAAGGAAAGTGAAACGCCATGCAACCTCTGAAGAGACAACCAATACAACACCTATACCCCCTATTAGACTATTTTACAGGAACTTCTTTTCTACAGCTCATAAAACAGAGGAAAGGGTCCTGAAAGATATTGTTAATAGAAACGTTATCCCTACAGACAAAAATCAGAGGATACAACTGACGATTTACTATAAAACCAGAAAAACGGCCAGCCTACTCATGAGAAACTCTCCAGACACAAAACAGAACGCTTTAAAAGAGACCAACGTCGTCTATGCCTTCAAATGCCCTCTTGGGGACTGTAAGCTCCAAAAAAACCAGTATATAGGCAAGACAACAACATCTCTTTCTAGCCGTTTAACGATGCATAAGCAACAGGGCTCCATTAAAGGAACATATAATCTCTTCCTACAACCAAACCATCGCCAGAGAAATCCTAGTAAACAACACAGAAATCATCGATAGATACAGCGATAGCAGGCGGCTTGACGTTTGCGAGGCACTACACATCAAGAAGTCAACACCAGCAATCAACAGCCAATTAATACACAACTATATTCTACCTACCTCAAGACTCCGCTCCAATATAGAAGCATCAAGAAATATGGACCAATAGGCTTTCTACAATCACTTCTATTCAATACCCATTGTTTCGTGTTCTGTCTTGTGTTGATGAAATTAATACCTTATTAAATACCACCTCACCCCATTCACCTCACTCAAATGTAGATATAATCAAATCGGAGATGTGTAAGTTCTATTCAGTTGTGCATGTTTAAACTAAAGTCTTTGAAAAAGTAATAAGTTTTACGAAACGCGCTCAAGTGTCGCGTCAGACTCGAAATAAAAATTAATTTTAGAGAATTGATTTTTGAATTACCACCAACAGTGAAAAGAAATGTACGAAAGATTGAGAAAATTCGTGTTAGGAATTATTAATCTTACTTTTTCGGTCATATTTAATAATATATGTCTACAGGAAAGACTGCTACCAAAATATACTAATATTAAAATGCACGACCCAGCAGCAAGGAATCAAGCCTTCACGATAAAATATCGCCAGGATCTGATTCGTGATCAGATATACAAGGCAGAGAATGAAATCAAAGACAACAAAACGCAACTACTTCATGCTACGAACGAGTGGAGAAATAGCAACATCGACGAAAGTATCCGTACCCGCATTGAACAACACCTCGACATCCTCACAGACCGACATCACCTCAGCACTGAAACAAGGATTATCAAGAAACTAACAACGTTATATGGAGGACCTATGGCAATTCCACGACCAAGAGATGGCTTCCTGAACCTTACAGGAATTAACCTCACTGAGGCACCAAGTCACTCTCCTAAATCTGGGCATAAACTGTCACGTTATGTCCAGACCGAGTGAGATGGCCCGGAAAGTGGAGTTGGAAATTCTGTTGGACGACATATTCGACCTCGAGACACAAAAAAAAAGGTCACTACCAAAGATACCTTACAAGCAGAACTTATTGCGGAAGGAGGAAAGAATCGAGGCAATTACAGAAGCACCATACTGTCCCCCGAGCTCAAAGCGGCAGCCAAAAGCCTTCGTGAGAACAAGGAGATAGTTGTCAGGAGAGGTGACAAGTCGCCAATATACGTCATTCTTAAAAAAGACGAATATCTGGCGAAAATGAACCTCATACTCTCTGACCAAACTAAATTCCAAAGGGTAACGAAGGACACTACAGCCGAATTGAAAGCAAAGGTCAACAAACTAATCGAAACATGTGAACGCCAAGAAATCAGGACTCCACCTGCCAAAGATGTATTGGGGAATATAAACCTGGATATGCGTATGGAAATGTCAAGACACACAAGCCTGGAAACCCACTTCGGCCAATCATTAGCCAGATACCCACACCCACGTACAGACTAGCGAAACGACTCAACGGCCTGCTGACTTCTTATGTCCCATGCGCCTTCAGACTGAATTCGCCAAAGGAATTTGTTGACTTACTGCGGGGCACACGGGCCACAGGAATAAGAGCCTCGTTGGACGTAGAATCGCTGTTCACCAACGTACCAGTGGACGAGACAATCGGGATGATAGCCGACAGAGTGTATCGTGATCCAGCCTGTACTCCTCTTGACATACCTGAAAATATCCTAAGGAAACTACTCCAAGCTTGTACTAAAGAGGCACCCTTCTTGAGCCCGGATGGGCACATGTATAAGCAAGTAGATGGGGTCGCCATAGGTTCTCCCCTAGGTGTCCTGTTTGCAAACTTCTACACGGGTACCATCGAGCAAAAAGTCTTAGTCGACATGAACTTGAAACCGGCCATATACTGCAGGTATGTTGACGACATTTTTACACAGGTACCTGATGTCAGACATCTGCAGGAGCTGAAGGAGGCATTTGAGCAGAGCTCCGTGCTGCGTTTCACTTACGAGATGGAAAAGGATGGGAAGCTGCCCTTTCTAGATGTAACAGTCATGGAAAAGAGCGGAGGTTTCCACACTGCAGTCTACACTAAGGAAACGAACATAGGAATGTGCCTAAATGCCAAAAGCGACTGCCCAGATAGGTACAAGAGGAGTGTTGTTAACGCATATGTCCGACCGTGCTCTCAGCCACAGCTCAGAATGGAAGCAAGTCGACGAAGAACTCTGTAGGGTAAGGCAGGTCCTAGTCAACAACGGCTTCTCCAATGGTTTCGTCGAAGACATCATAAGAAGGAAAGTGAAACGCCATGCAACCTCTGAAGAGACAACCAATACAACACCTATACCCCCTATTAGACTATTTTACAGGAACTTCTTTTCCACAGCTCATAAAACAGAGGAAAGGGTCCTGAAAGATATTGTTAATAGAAACGTTATCCCTACAGACAAAAATCAGAGGATACAACTGACGATTTACTATAAAACCAGAAAAACGGCCAGCCTACTCATGAGAAACTCTCCAGACACAAAACAGAACGCTTTAAAAGAGACCAACGTCGTCTATGCCTTCAAATGCCCTCTTAGGGGACTGTAAGCTCCAAAAAACCCAGTATATAGGCAAGACAACAACATCTCTTTCTAGCCGTTTAACGATGCATAAGCAACAGGGCTCCATTAAGGAACATATAATCTCTTCCCACAACCAAACCATCGCCAGAGAAATCCTAGTAAACAACACAGAAATCATCGATAGATACAGCGATAGCAGGCGGCTTGACGTTTGCGAGGCACTACACATCAAGAAGTCAACACCAGCAATCAACAGCCAATTAATGCACAACTATATTCTACCCACCTCAAGACTCCGCTCCAATATAGAAGCATCAAGAATATGGACCAATAGGCTTTCTAAAATCACTTCTATTCAGTACCCATTGTTTCGTGTTCTGTCTTGTGTTGATGAAATTAATACCTTATTAAATACCACCTCACCCCATTCACCTCACTCAAATGTAGATATAATCAAATCAGAGATGTGTAAGTTCTATTCAGTTGTGTATGTTTAAACTAAAGTCTTTGAAAATGTAATAAGTTTTACGAAACGCGCTCAAGTGTCGCGTCAGACTAGAAATAAAAATTAATTTTGGAGAATTGATTTTTGAATTACCACCAACAGTGAAAAGAAATGTACGAAAGATTGAGAAAATTCGTGTTAGAATTATTAATCTTACTTTTTCGGTCATATTTAATAATATATGTCTACAGGAAAGACTGCTACCAAAATATACTAATATTAAAACGCACGACCCAGCAGCAAGGAATCAAGCCTTCACGATAAAATATCGCCAGGATCTGATTCGTGATCAGATATACAAGGCAGAGAATGAAATCAAAGACAACAAAACGCAACTACTTCATGCTACGAACGAGTGGAGAAAGAGCAACATCGACGAAAGTATCCGTACCCGCATTGAACAACACCTCGACATCCTCACAGACCGACATCACCTCAGCACTGAAACAAGGATTATCAAGAAACTAACAACGTTATATGGAGGACCTATGGCAATTCCACGACCAAGAGATGGCTTCCTGAACCTTACAGGAATTAACCTCACTGAGGACCAAGTCACTCTCCTAAATCTGGGCATAAACTGTCACGTTATGTCCAGACCGAGTGAGATGGCCCGGAAAGTGGAGTTGGAAATTCTGTTGGACGACATATTCGACCTCGAGACACTCAAAAAAAAGGTCACTACCAAAGATACCTTACAAGCAGAACTTATTGCGGAAGGAGGAAAGAATCGAGGCAATTACAGAAGCACCATACTGTCCCCCGAGCTCAAAGCGGCAGCCAAAAGCCTTCGTGAGAACAAGGAGATAGTTGTCAGGAGAGGTGACAAGTCGCCAATATACGTCATTCTTAAAAAAGACGAATATCTGGCGAAAATGAACCTCATACTCTCTGACCAAACTAAATTCCAAAGGGTAACGAAGGACACTACAGCCGAATTGAAAGCAAAGGTCAACAAACTAATCGAAACTGTGAACGCCAAGAAATCAGGACTCCACCTGCCAAAGATGTATTGGGGAATATATAACCTGGATATGCGTATGGAAATGTCAAGACACACAAGCCTGGAAACCCACTTCGGCCAATCATTAGCCAGATACCCACACCCACGTACAGACTAGCGAAGCGACTCAACGGCCTGCTGACTCCTTATGTCCCTTGCGCCTTCAGCCTGAAGTCGCCAAAGGAATTTGTTGACTTACTGCGGGGCACACTGGGCCACAGGAATAAGAGCCTCGTTGGACGTAGAATCGCTGTTCACCAACGTACCAGTGGACGAGACAATCGGGATGATAGCCGACAGAGTGTATCGTGATCCAGCCTGTACTCCTCTTGACATACCAGAAAATATCCTAAGGAAACTACTCCAAGCTTGTACTAAAGAGGCACCCTTCTTGAGCCCGGATGGGCACATGTATAAGCAAGTAGATGGGGTCGCCATAGTTTCTCCCCTAGGTGTCCTGTTTGCAAACTTCTACATGGGTACCATAGAGCAAAAAGTCTTAGTCGACATGAACTTGAAACCGGCCATATACTGCAGGTATGTTGACGACATTTTTACACAGGTACCTGATGTCAGACATCTGCAGGAGCTGAAGGAGGCATTTGAGCAGAGTTCCGTGCTGCGTTTCACTTACGAGATGGAAAAGGATGGGAAGCTGCCCTTTCTAGATGTAACAGTCATGGAAAAGAGCAGGAGGTTTCCACACTGCAGTCTACACTAAGGAAACGAACATAGGAATGTGCCTAAATGCCAAAAGCGACTGCCCAGATAGGTACAAGAGGAGTGTTGTTAACGCATATGTCGACCGTGCTCTCAGCCACAGCTCAGAATGGAAGCAAGTCGACGAAGAACTCTGTAGGGTAAGGCAGGTCCTAGTCAACAACGGCTTCTCCAATGGTTTCGTCGAAGACATCATAAGAAGGAAAGTGAAACGCCATGCAACCTCTGAAAAGACAACCAACTACAACACCTTATACCCCCTATTAGACTATTTTACAGGAACTTCTTTTCCACAGCTCATAAAACAGAGGAAAGGGTCCTGAAAGATATTGTTAATAGAAACGTTATCCCTACAGACAAAAATCAGAGGATACAACTGACGATTTACTATAAAACCAGAAAAACGGCCAGCCTACTCATGAGAAACTCTCCAGACACAAAACAGAACGCTTTAAAAGAGACCAACGTGTCTATGCTCACGTCAACGTCAAATGCCCTCTTAGGGGACTGTAAGCTCCAAAAAAACCCAGTATATAGGCAAGACAACAACATCTCTTTCTAGGCGTTTAACGATGCATAAGCAACATGGGCTCCATTAAGGAACATATAATCTCTTCCCACAACCAAACCATCGCCAGAGAAATCCTAGTAAACAACACAGAAATCATCGATAGATACAGCGATAGCAGGCGGCTTGACGTTTGCGAGGCACTACACATCAAGAAGTCAACACCAGCAATCAACAGCCAATTAATGCACAACTATATTCTACCCACCTCAAGACTCCGCTCCAATATAGAAGCATCAAAAATATGGACCAATAGGCTTTCTAAAATCACTTCTATTCAGTACCCATTGTTTCGTGTTCTGTCTTGTGTTGATGAAATTAATACCTTATTAAATACCACCTCACCCCATTCACCTCACTCATAATGTAGATATAATCAAATCAGGAGATGTGTAAGTTCTATTCAGTTGTGTATGTTTAAACTAAAGTCTTTGAAAATGTAATAAGTTTTACGAAACGCGCTCAAGTGTCGCGTCAGACTAGAAATAAAAACTGAATTTTGGAGAATTGATTTTTGAATTACCACCAACAGTGAAAAGAAATGTACGAAAGATTGAGAAAATTCGTGTTAGAATTATTAATCTTACTTTTTCGGTCATATTTAATAATATATGTCTACAGGAAAGACTGCTACCAAGATATACTAATATTAAAACGCACGACCCAGCAGCAAGGAATCAAGCCTTCACGATAAAATATCGCCAGGATCTGATTCGTGATCAGATATACAAGGCAGAGAATGAAATCAAAGACAACAAAACGTAACTACTTCATGCTACGAACGAGTGGAGAAATAGCAACATCGACGAAAGTATCCGTACCCGCATTGAACAACACCTCGACATCCTCACAGACCGACATCACCTCAGCACTGAAACAAGGATTATCAAGAAACTAACAACGTTATATGGAGGACCTATGGCAATTCCACGACCAAGAGATGGCTTCCTGAACCTTGCAGGAATTAACCTCACTGAGGACCAAGTCACTCTCCTAAATCTGGGCATAAACTGTCACGTTATGTCCAGACCGAGTGATATGGCCCGGAAAGTGGAGTTGGAAATTCTGTTGGACGACATATTCGACCTCGAGACACACAAAAAAAGGTCACTACAAAGATACCTTACAAGCAGAACTTATTGCGGAAGGAGGAAAGAATCGAGGCAATTACAGAAGCACCATACTGTCCCCCGAGCTCAAAGCGGCAGCCAAAAGCCTTCGTGAGAACAAGGAGATAGTTGTCAGGAGAGGTGACAAGTCGCCAATATACGTCATTCTTAAAAAAGACGAATATCTGGCGAAAATGAACCTCATACTCTCTGACCAAACTAAATTCCAAAGGGTAACGAAGGACACTACAGCCCAATTGAAAGCAAAGGTCAACAAACTAATCGAAACTGTGAACGCCAAGAAATCAGGACTCCACCTGCCAAAGATTATTGGGGAATATAAACCTGGATATGCGTATGGAAATGTCAAGACACACAAGCCTGGAAACCCACTTCGGCCAATCATTAGCCAGATACCCACACCCACGTACAGACTAGCGAAGCGACTCAACGGCCTGCTGACTCCTTATGTCCCTTGCGCCTTCAGCCTGAAGTCGCCAAAGGAATTTGTTGACTTACTGCGGGGCACACGGGCCACAGGAATAAGAGCCTCGTTGGACGTAGAATCGCTGTTCACCAACGTACCAGTGGACGAGACAATCGGGATGATAGCCGACAGAGTGTATCGTGATCCAGCCTGTACTCCTCTTGACATACCAGAAAATATCCTAAGGAAACTACTCCAAGCTTGTACTAAAGAGGCACCCTTCTTGAGCCCGGATGGGCACATGTATAAGCAAGTAGATGGGGTCGCCATGGGTTCTCCCCTAGGTGTCCTGTTTGCCAACTTCTACATGGGTACCATCGAGCAAAAAGTCTTAGTCGACATGAACTTGAAACCGGCCATATACTGCAGGTATGTTGACGACATTTTTACACAGGTACCTGATGTCAGACATCTGCAGGAGCTGAAGGAGGCATTTGAGCAGAGTTCCGTGCTGCCTTTCACTTACGAGATGGAAAAGGATGGGAAGCTGCCCTTTCTAGATGTAACAGTCATGGAAAAGAGCAGGAGGTTTCCACACTGCAGTCTACACTAAGGAAACGAACATAGGAATGTGCCTAAATGCCAAAAGCGACTGCCCAGATAGGTACAAGAGGAGTGTTGTTAACGCACATGTCGACCGTGCTCTCAGCCACAGCTCAGAATGGAAGCAAGTCGACGAAGAACTCTGTAGGGTAAGGCAGGTCCTAGTCAACAACGGCTTCTCCAATGGTTTCGTCGAAGACATCATGAAGAAGGAAAGTGAAACGCCATGCAACCTCTGAAGAGACAACCAACACAACACCTATACCCCCTATTAGACTATTTTACAGGAACTTCTTTTCCACAGCTCATAAAACAGAGGAAAGGGTCCTGAAAGATATTGTTAATAGAAACGTTATCCCTACAGACAAAAATCAGAGGATACAACTGACGATTTACTATAAAACCAGAAAAACGGCCAGCCTACTCATGAGAAACTCTCCAGACACAAAACAGAACGGTTTAAAAGAGACCAACGTCATCTATGCCTCAACGTCAACGTCAAATGCCCTCTTGGGGACTGTAAGCTCCAAAAAACCCAGTATATAGGCAAGACAACAACATCTCTTTCTAGGCGTTTAACGATGCATAAGCAACAGGGCTCCATTAAGGAACATATAATCTCTTCCCACAACCAAACCATCGCCAGAGAAATCCTAGTAAATAACACAGAAATCATCGATAGATACAGCGATAGCAGGCGGCTTGACGTTTGCGAGGCACTACACATCAAGAAGTCAACACCAGCATTCAACAGCCAATTAATGCACAACTATATTCTACCTACCTCAAGACTCCGCTCCAATATAGAAGCATCAAGAAATATGGACCAATAGGCTTTCTACAATCACTTCTATTCAATACCCATTGTTTCGTGTTCTGTGTTGTGTTGATGAAATTAATACCTTATTAAATACCACCTCACCCCATTCACCTCACTCAAATGTAGATATAAACAAATCGGAGATGTGTAAGTTCTATTCAGTTGTGTATGTTTAAACTAAAGTCTTTGAAAAAGTAATAAGTTTTACGAAACGCGCTTAAGTGTCGCGTCAGACTAGAAATAAAAATTAATTTTGGAGAATTGATTTTTGAATTACCACCAACAGTGAAAAGAAATGTTCGAAAGATTGAGAAAATTCGTGTTAGAATTATTAATCTTACTTTTTCGGCCATATTTAATAATATATGTCTACAGGAAAGACTGCTACCAAGATATACTAATATTAAAACGCACGACCCAGCAGCAAGGAATCAAGCCTTCACGATAAAATATCGCCAGGATCTGATTCGTGATCAGATATACAAGGCAGAGAATGAAATCAAAGACAACAAAACGCAACTACTTCATGCTACGAACGAGTGGAGAAATAGCAACATCGACGAAAGTATCCGTACCCGCATTGAACAACACCTCGACATCCTCACAGACCGACATCACCTCAGCACTGAAACAAGGATTATCAAGAAACTAACAACGTTATATGGAGGACCTATGGCAATTCCACGACCAAGAGATGGCTTCCTGAACCTTGCAGGAATTAACCTCACTGAGGACCAAGTCACTCTCCTAAATCTGGGCATAAACTGTCACGTTATGTCCAGACCGAGTGATATGGCCCGGAAAGTGGAGTTGGAAATTCTGTTGGACGACATATTCGACCTCGAGACACAAAAAAAAAGGTCACTACCAAAGATACCTTACAAGCAGAACTTATTGCGGAAGGAGGAAAGAATCGAGGCAATTACAGAAGCACCATACTGTCCCCCGAGCTCAAAGCGGCAGCCAAAAGCCTTCGTGAGAACAAGGAGATAGTTGTCAGGAGAGGTGACAAGTCGCCAATATACGTCATTCTTAAAAAAGACGAATATCTGGCGAAAATGAACCTCATACTCTCTGACCAAACTAAATTCCAAAGGGTAACGAAGGACACTACAGCCCAATTGAAAGCAAAGGTCAACAAACTAATCGAAACTGTGAACGCCAAGAAATCAGGACTCCACCTGCCAAAGATTATTGGGGAATATAAACCTGGATATGCGTATGGAAATGTCAAGACACACAAGCCTGGAAACCCACTTCGGCCAATCATTAGCCAGATACCCACACCCACGTACAGACTAGCGAAGCGACTCAACGGCCTGCTGACTCCTTATGTCCCTTGCGCCTTCAGCCTGAAGTCGCCAAAGGAATTTGTTGACTTACTGCGGGGCACACGGGCCACAGGAATAAGAGCCTCGTTGGACGTAGAATCGCTGTTCACCAACGTACCAGTGGACGAGACAATCGGGATGATAGCCGACAGAGTGTATCGTGATCCAGCCTGTACTCCTCTTGACATACCAGAAAATATCCTAAGGAAACTACTCCAAGCTTGTACTAAAGAGGCACCCTTCTTGAGCCCGGATGGGCACATGTATAAGCAAGTAGATGGGGTCGCCATGGGTTCTCCCCTAGGTGTCCTGTTTGCAAACTTCTACATGGGTACCATCGAGCAAAAAGTCTTAGTCGACATGAACTTGAAACCGGCCATATACTGCAGGTATGTTGACGACATTTTTACACAGGTACCTGATGTCAGACATCTGCAGGAGCTGAAGGAGGCATTTGAGCAGAGTTCCGTGCTGCGTTTCACTTACGAGATGGAAAAGGATGGGAAGCTGCCCTTTCTAGATGTAACAGTCATGGAAAAGAGCGGAGGTTTCCAAACTGCAGTCTACACTAAGGAAACGAACATAGGAATGTGCCTAAATGCCAAAAGCGACTGCCCAGATAGGTACAAGAGGAGTGTTGTTAATGCATATGTCGACCGTGCTCTCAGCCACAGCTCAGAATGGAAGCAAGTCGACGAAGAACTCTGTAGGGTAAGGCAGGTCCTAGTCAACAACGGCTTCTCCAATGGTTTCGTCGAAGACATCATAAGAAGGAAAGTGAAACGCCATGCAACCTCTGAAGAGACAACCAACACAACACCTATACCCCCTATTAGACTATTTTACAGGAACTTCTTTTCCACAGCTCATAAAACAGAGGAAAGGGTCCTGAAAGATATTGTTAATAGAAACGTTATCCCTACAGACAAAAATCAGAGGATACAACTGACGATTTACTATAAAACCAGAAAAACGGCCAGCCTACTCATGAGAAACTCTCCAGACACAAAACAGAACGCTTTAAAAGAGACCAACGTCGTCTATGCCTTCAAATACCCTCTTGGGGACTGAAAACTCCAAAAAACCCAGTATATATGCAAGACAAAAACATCTCTTTCTAGGCGTTTAACGATGCATAAGCAACAGGGCTCCATTAAGGAACATATAATCTCTTCCCACAACCAAACCATCGCCAGAGAAATCCTAGTAAACAACACAGAAATCATCGATAGATACAGCGATAGAAGGCGGCTTGACGTTTGCGAGGCACTACACATCAAGAAGTCAACACCAGCAATCAACAGCCAATTAATGCACAACTATACTCTACCCACCTCAAGACTCCGCTCCAATATAGAAGCATCAAGAAATATGGACCAATAGGCTTTCTACAATCACTTCTATTCAATACCCATTGTTTCGTGTTCTGTCTTGTGTTGATGAAATTAATACCTTATTAAATACCACCTCACCCCATTCACCTCACTCAAATGTATATATAAACAAATCGGAGATGTGTAAGTTCTATTCAGTTGTCTATGTTTAAACTAAAGTCTTTGAAAAAGTAATAAGTTTTACGAAACAAGCTCAAGTGTCGCGTCAGACTAGAAATAAAAATGAATTTTGGAGAATTGATTTTTGAATTACCACCAACAGTGAAAAGAAATGTACGAAAGATTGAGAAAATTCGTGTTAGAATTATTAATCTTACTTTTTCGGTCATATTTAATAATATATGTCTACAGGAAAGACTGCTACCAAGATAACTAATATTAAAACGCACGACCCAGCAGCAAGGAATCAAGCCTTCACGATAAAATATCGCCAGGATCTGATTCGTGATCAGATATACAAGGCAGAGAATGAAATCAAAGACAACAAAACGCAACTACTTCATGCTACGAACGAGTGGAGAAATAGCAACATCGACGAAAGTATCCGTACCCGCATTGAACAACACCTCGACATCCTCACAGACCGACATCACCTCAGCACTGAAACAAGGATTATCAAGAAACTAACAACGTTATATGGAGGACCTATGGCAATTCCACGACCAAGAGATGGCTTCCTGAACCTTGCAGGAATTAACCTCACTGAGGACCAAGTCACTCTCCTAAATCTGGGCATAAACTGTCACGTTATGTCCAGACCGAGTGATATGGCCCGGAAAGTGGAGTTGGAAATTCTGTTGGACGACATATTCGACCTCGAGACACATAAAAAAAAGGTCACTACCAAAGATACCTTACAAGCAGAACTTATTGCGGAAGGAGGAAAGAATCGAGGCAATTACAGAAGCACCATACTGTCCCCCGAGCTCAAAGCGGCAGCCAAAAGCCTTCGTGAGAACAAGGAGATAGTTGTCAGGAGAGGTGACAAGTCGCCAATATACGTCATTCTTAAAAAAGACGAATATCTGGCGAAAATGAACCTCATACTCTCTGACCAAACTAAATTCCAAAGGGTAACGAAGGACACTACAGCCCAATTGAAAGCAAAGGTCAACAAACTAATCGAAACTGTGAACGCCAAGAAATCAGGACTCCACCTGCCAAAGATTATTGGGGAATATAAACCTGGATATGCGTATGGAAATGTCAAGACACACAAGCCTGGAAACCCACTTCGGCCAATCATTAGCCAGATACCCACACCCACGTACAGACTAGCGAAGCGACTCAACGGCCTGCTGACTCCTTATGTCCCTTGCGCCTTCAGCCTGAAGTTCGCCAAAGGAATTTGTTGACTTACTGCGGGGCACACGGGCCACAGGAATAAGAGCCTCGTTGGACGTAGAATCGCTGTTCACCAACGTACCAGTGGACGAGACAATCGGGATGATAGCCGACAGAGTGTATCGTGATCCAGCCTGTACTCCTCTTGACATACCAGAAAATATCCTAAGGAAACTACTCCAAGCTTGTACTAAAGAGGCACCCTTCTTGAGCCCGGATGGGCACATGTATAAGCAAGTAGATGGGGTCGCCATGGGTTCTCCCCTAGGTGTCCTGTTTGCAAACTTCTACATGGGTACCATCGAGCAAAAAGTCTTAGTCGACATGAACTTGAATCCGGCCATATACTGCAGGTATGTTGACGACATTTTTACACAGGTACCTGATGTCAGACATCTGCAGGAGCTGAAGGAGGCATTTGAGCAGAGTTCCGTGCTGCGTTTCACTTACGAGATGGAAAAGGATGGGAAGCTGCCCTTTCTAGATGTAACAGTCATGGAAAAAAGCGGAGGTTTCCACACTGCAGTCTACACTAAGGAAACGAACATAGGAATGTGCCTAAATGCCAAAAGCGACTGCCCAGATAGGTACAAGAGGAGTGTTGTTAACGCATATGTCGACCGTGCTCTCAGCAACAGCTCAGAATGGAAGCAAGTCGACGAAGAACTCTGTAGGGTAAGGCAAGTCCTAGTCAACAACGGCTTCTCCAATGGTTTCGTCGAAGACATCATAAGAAGGAAAGTGAAACGCCATGCTACCTCTGAAGAGACAACCAACACAACACCTATACCCCCTATTAGACTATTTTACAGGAACTTCTTTTCCACAGCTCATAAAACAGAGTAAAGGGTCCTGAAAGATATTGTTAATAGAAACGTTATCCCTACAGACAAAAATCAGAGGATACAACTGACGATTTACTATAAAACCAGAAAAACGGCCAGCCTACTCATGAGAAACTCTCCAGACACAAAACAGAACGCTTTAAAAGAGACCAACGTCGTCTATGCCTTCAAATGCCCTCTTGGGGACTGTAAGCTCTAAAAAACCCAGTATATATGCAAGACAACAACATCTCTTTCTAGGCATTTAACGATGCATAAGCAACAGGGCTCCATTAAGGAACATATAATCTCTTCCCACAACCAAACCATCGCCAGAGAAATCCTAGTAAACAACACAGAAATCATCGATAGATACAGCGATAGCAGGCGGCTTGACGTTTGCGAGGCACTAACATCAAGAAGTCAACACCAGCAATCAACAGCCAATTAATGCACAACTATATTATACCTACCTCAAGACTCGCTCCAATATAGAAGCATCAAGAAATATGGACCAATAGGCTTTCTACAATCACTTCTATTCAATACCCATTGTTTTCGTGTTCTGTCTTGTGTTGATCAAATTAATACCTTATTAATACCACCTTCACCCATTCACATCACTCAAATGTAGATATAAAACAAATCGGAGATGTGTAAGTTTCTATTCAGTTGTGTATGTTTACTAAAGTCTTTGAAAAAGTAATAAGTTTTACGAAACGCGCTCAAGTGTCGTGTCAGACTAGAAATAAAAATTAGTTTTGGAGAATTGTTTTTTGAATACCACCAACAGTGAAAAGAAATGTACGAAAGATTGAGAAAATTCGTGTTAGAATTATTAATCTTACTTTTTCGGTCATATTAATAATATATGTCTACAGGAAAGACTGCTACCAAGATATACTAATATTAAAACGCACGACCCAGCAGCAAGGAATCAAGCCTTCACGATAAAATATCGCCAGGATCTGATTCGTGATCAGATATACAAGGCAGAGAATGAAATCAAAGACAACAAAACGCAACTACTTCATGCTACGAACGAGTGGAGAAATAGCAACATTGACGAAAGTATCCGTACCCGCATTGAACAACACCTCGACCTCCTCACAGACCGACATCACCTCAGCACTGAAACAAGGATTATCAAGAAACTAACAACGTTATATGGAGGACCTATGGCAATTCCACGACCAAGAGATGGCTTCCTGAACCTTGCAGGAATTAACCTCACTGAGGACCAAGTCACTCTCCTAAATCTGGGCATAAACTGTCACGTTATGTCCAGACCGAAGTGATAGGGCCCGGAAAGTGGAGTTGGAAATTCTGTTGGACGACATATTCGACCTCGAGACACAAAATAAAGGTCACTACCAAAGATTCCTTACAAGCAGAACTTATTGCGGAAGGAGGAAAGAATCGAGGCAATTACAGAAGCACCATACCTGTCCCCGAGCTCAAAGCGGCAGCCAAAAGCCTTCGTGAGAACAAGGAGATAGTTGTCAGGAGAGGTGACAAATCGCCAATATACGTCATTCTTAAAAAGACGAATATCTGGCGAAAATGAACCTCATACTCTCTGACCAAACTAAATTCCAAAGGGTAACGAAGGACACTACAGCCCAATTGAAAGCAAAGGTTAACAAACTAATCGAAACTGTGAACGCCAAGAATCAAGGACTCCACCTGCCAAAGATTATTGGGGAATATAAACCTGGATATGCGTATGGAAATGTCAAGACACACAAGCCTGGAAACCCACTTCGGCCAATCATTAGCCAGATACCCACACCTCGAGACAAAAAAAAAAAGGTCACTACCAAAGATACCTTACAAGCAGAACTTATTGCTGAAGGAGGAAAGAATCGAGGCAATTACAGAAGCACCATACAGTCCCCCGAGCTCAAAGCGGCAGCCAAAAGCCTTCGTGAGAACAAGGAGAGAGTTGTCAGGAGAGGTGACAAGTCGCCAATATACGTCATTCTTAAAAAAGACGAATATCTGGCGAAAATGAACCTCATACTCTCTGACCAAACTAAATTCCAAAGGGTAATGAAGGACACTACAGCCCAATTGAAAGCAAAGGTCAACAAACTAATCGAAACTGTGAACGCCAAGAAATCAGGACTCCACCTGCCAAAGATTATTGGGGAATATAAACCTGGATATGTGTATGGAAATGTCTAGACACACAAGCCTGGAAACCCACTTCAGCCAATCATATGCCAGATACCCACACCCACGTACAGACTAGCGAAGCGACTCAACGGCCTGCTGACTCCTTATGTCCCTTGCGCCTTCAGCCTGAAGTCGCCAAAGGAATTTGTTGACTTACTGCAGGGCACACGGGCCACAGGAATAAGAGCCTCGTTGGACGTAGAATCGCTGTTCACCAACGTACCAGTGGACGAGACAATCGGGATGATAGCCGACAGAGTGTATCGTGATCCAGCCTGTACTCCTCTTGACATACCAGAAAATATCCTAAGGAAACTACTCCAAGCTTGTACTAAAGAGGCACCCTTCTTGAGCCCGGATGGGCACATGTATAAGCAAGTAGATGGGGTCGCCATAGGGTTCTCCCCTAGGTGTCCTGTTTGCAAACTTCTACATGGGTACCATCGAGCAAAAAGTCTTAGTCGACATGAACTTGAAACCTGGCCATATACTGCAGGTATGTTGACGACATTTTTACACAGGTACCTGATGTCAGACATCTGCAGGAGCTGAAGAAGGCATTTGAGCAGAGTTCCGTGCTGCGTTTCACTTACAAGATGGAAAAGGATGGGAAGCTGCCCTTTCTAGATGTAACAGTCATGGAAAAGAGCGGAGGTTTCCACACTGCAGTCTACACTAAGGAAACGAACATAGGAATGTGCCTAAATGCCAAAAGCGACTGCCCAGATAGGTACAAGAGGAGTGTTGTTAACGCATACATGTCGACCGTGCTCTCAGCCACAGCTCAGAATGGCAGCAAGGCGACGAAGAACTCTGTTAGGGTAAGGCAAGGTCCTAGTCAACAACGGCTTCTCCAATGGTTTCGTCGAAGACATCATAAGAAGGAAAGTGAAACGCCATGCAAACCTCTGAAGGAGACAACCAACACAACACCTTATACCCCTATTAGACTATTTTACAGGAACTTCTTTTCCACAGCTCATAAAACAGAGGAAAGGGTCCTGAAAGATATTGTTAATAGAAACGTTATCCCTACAGACAAAAATCAGAGGATACAACTGACGATTTACTATAAAACCAGAAAAACGGCCAGCCTACTCATGAGAAACTCTCCAGACACAAAACAGAACGCTTTAAAAGAGACCAACGTCGTCTATGCCTTCAACAATGCCCTCTTGGGGACTGTAAGCTCCAAAAAAACCAGTATATAGGCAAGACAACAACATCTCTTTCTAGGCGTTTAACGATGCATAAGCAACTAGGGCTCCATTAAGGAACATATAATCTCTTCCCACAACCAAACCATCGCCAGAGAAATCCTAGTAAACAACACAGAAATCATCGATAGATACAGCGATAGCAGGCGGCTCTGACGTTTGCGAGGCACTACACATCAGAAGTCAACACCAGCAATCAACAGCCAATTAATGCACAACCTATATTCTACCCACCTCAAGACTCCGCTCCAATATAGAAGCATCAAGAAATATGGACCAATAGGCTTTCTACAATCACTTCTATTCAATACCCATTGTTTCGTGTTCTGTCTTGTGTTGATGAAATTAATACCTTATTAAATACCACCTCACCCCATTCACCTCACTCAAATGTAGACATATAAACAAATCGGAGATGTGTAAGTTCTATTCAGTTGTGTATGTTTAAACTAAAAGTCTTTGAGAAAGTAATAAGTTTACGAAACGCGCTCAAGTGTCGCGTCAGACTAGAAATAAAAATGAATTTGGAGACTTGATTTTTGAATTACCACCACAGTGAAAAGAAATGTACGAAAGATTGAGAAAAATTCGTGTTAGAATATTAATCTTACTTTTTTCGGTCATATTTAATAATATATGGTCTACAGAAAGACTGCTACCAAGATATACTAATATTAAAACGCACGGACTCCAGCAGCAAGGAATCAAGCCTTCACGATAAAATATCGCCAGGATCTGATTCGTGATCAGATATACAAGGCAGAGAATGAAATCAAAGACAACAAACACGTAACTACTTCATGCTACGAACGAGTGGAGAAATAGCAACATCGACGAAAGTATCCGTACCCGCATTGAACAACACCTCGACATCCTCACAGACCGACATCACCTCAGCACTGAAACAAGGATTATCAAGAAACTAACAACGTTATATGGAGGACCTATGGCATTCCACGACCAAGAGATGGCTTCCTGAACCTTGCAGTAATTAACCTCACTGAGGACCAAGTCACTCTCTAAATCTGGGCATAAACTGTCACGTTATGTCCAGACCGAGTGATATGGCCCGGAAAGTGGAGTTGGAAATTCTGTTGGACGACATATTCGACCTCGAGACACAAAAAAAAAGGTCACTACCAAAAGATACCTTACAAGCAGAACTTATTGCGGAAGGAGGAAAGAATCGAGGCAATTACAGAAGCACCATACTGTCCCCCGAGCTCAAAGCGGCAGCCAAAAGCCTTCGTGAGAACAAGGAGATAGTTGTCAGGAGAGGTGACAAGTCGCCAATATACGTCATTCTTAAAAAGACGAATATCTGGCGAAAATGAACCTCATACTCTCTGACCAACTAATTCCAAAGGGTAACGAAGGACACTACAGCCCAATTGAAAGCAAAGGTCAACAAACTAATCGAAACTGTGAACGCCAAGAAATCAGGACTCCACCTGCCCAAAGATTATTGGGGAATATAAACCTGGATATGCGTATGGAAATGTCAAGACACACAAGCCTGGAAACCCACTTCGGCCAATCATTAGCCAGATAACCCACACCCACGTACAGACTAGAGAAGCGACTCAACGGCCTGCTGACTCCTTATGTCCCTTGCGCCTTCAGCCTGAAGTCGCCAAAGGAATTTGTTGACTTACTGCGGGGCACACGGGCCACAGGAATAAAGAGCCTCGTTGGACGTAGAATCGCTGTTCACCAACGTACCAGTGGACGAGACAATCGGGATGATAGCCGACAGAGTGTATCGTGATCCAGCCTGTACTCCTCTTGACATACCAGAAAATATCCTAAGGAAACTACTCCTAGCTTGTACTAAAGAGGCACCCTTCTTGAGCCCGGATGGGCACATGTATAAGCAAGTAGATGGGGTCGCCATGGGTTCTCCCCTAGGGTGTCCTGTTTGCAAACTTCTACATGGGTACCATCGAGCAAAAAGTCTTAGTCGACATGAACTTGAAACCGGCCATATACTGCAGGTATGTTGACGACATTTTTACACAGGTACCTGATGTCAGACATCTGCAGGAGCTGAAGGAGGCATTTGAGCAGAGTTCCGTGCTGCGTTTCACTTACGAGATGGAAAAGGATGGGAAGCTGCCCTTTCTAGATGTAACATTCATGGAAAAGAGCGGAGGTTTCCACACTGCAGTCTACACTAAGGAAACGAACATAGGAATGTGCCTAAATGCCAAAAGCGACTGCCAGATAGGTACAAGAGGAGTGTTGTTAACGCATATGTCGACCGTGCTCTCAGCCACAGCTCAGAATGGAAGCAAGTCGACGAAGAACTCTGTAGGGTAAGGCAGGTCCTAGTCAACAACGGCTTCTCCAATGGTTTCGTCGAAGACATCATTAAGAAGGAAAGTGAAACGCCATGCAACCTCTGAAGAGACAACCAACACAACACCTATACCCCCTATTAGACTATTTACAGGAACTTCTTTTCCACAGCTCATAAAACAGAGGAAAGGGTCCTGAAAGATATTGTTTATAGAAACGTTATCCCTACAGACAAAAATCAGAGGATACAAACACTGACGATTTACTATAAAACCAGAAAAACGGCCAGCCTACTCATGAGAAACTCTCCAGACACAAACAGAACGGCTTTAAAGAGACCAACGTCGTCTATGCCTTCAAATGCCCTCTTGGGGACTGTAAGCTCCAAAAACCCAGTATATAGGCAAGACAACAACATCTCTTTCTAGGCGTTTAACGATGCAATAGCAACAGGGCTCCATTAAGGAACATATAATCTCTTCCCACAACCAAACCATCGCCAGAGAAATCCTAGTAAACAACACAGAATCATCGATAGATACAGCGATAGCAGGCGGCTTGACGTTTTGCGAGGCCACTACACATCAAGAAGTCAACACAGCAATCAACAGCCAATTAATGCACAACTATATTCTACCCACCTCAAGACTCCGCTCCAATATAGAAGCATCAAGAAATATGGACCAATAGGCTTTCTACAATCACTTCTATTCAATACCCATTGTTTTGTGTTCTGTCTTGGTGTTGATGAAATTAATACCTTATTAAATACCACCTCACCCCATTCACCTCACTCAAATGTAGATACCTGGTTGATACCTGGTTTGATGGGGTTCTGGGAGTTCTTCTACTCCCCAAGCCCGGCCCAAGGCCAGGCTCGACTTGTGAGAGTTTGGTCCACCAGGCTGTTGCTTGGAGTGGCCCGCAGGGCCAGGGATATAAACAAATCGGAGAGGTGTAAGTTCTTATTCAGTTGTGTACTGTTTAAACTAAGTCTTTGAAAAAGTAATAAGTTTTACGAAACGCGCTAAGTGTCACACCAGACTAGAAATAAAAATGAATTTTGGAGAATTGATTTTTGAATTACCACCAACAGTGAAAAGAAATGTATGAAAGATTGAGAAAATTCGTGTTAGAATTATTAATCTTACTTTTTCGGTCATAATTAAATAATATATGTCTACAGGAAAGACTGCTACCAAGATATACTAATATTAAAACGCACGACCCAGCAGCAAGGAATCAAGCCTTCACGATAAAATATCGCCAGGATCTGATTCGTGATCAGATATACAAGGCAGAGAATGAAATCAAAGACAACAAAACGCAACTACTTCATGCTACGAACGAGTGGAGAAATAGCAACATCGACGAAAGTATCCGTACCGCATTGAACAACACCTCGACATCCTCACAGACCGACATCACCTCAGCACTGAAACAAGGATTATCAAGAAACTAACAACGTTATATGGAGGACCTATGGCAATTCCACGACAAGAGATGGCTTCCTGAACCTTGCAGGAATTAACCTCACTGAGGACCAAGTCACTCTCCTAAATCTGGGCATAAGCTGTCACGTTATGTCCAGACCGAGTGATATGGCCCGGAAAGTGGAGTTGGAAATTCTGTTGGACGACATATTCGACCTCGAGACAAAAAAAAAGGTCACTACCAAAGATACCTTACAAGCAGAACTTATTGCGGAAGGAGGAAAGAATCGAGGCAATTACAGAAGCACCATACTGTCCCCCGAGCTCAAAGCGGCAGCCAAAAGCCTTCGTGAGAACAAGGAGATTGTTGTCAGGAGAGGTGACAAGTCGCCAATATACGTCATTCTTAAAAAAGACGAATATCTGGCGAAAATGAACCTCATACTCTCTGACCAAACTAAATTCCAAAGGGTAACGAAGGACACTACAGCCCAATTGAAAGCAAAGGTCAACAAACTAATCGAAACTGTGAACGCCAAGAAATCAGGACTCCACCTGCCAAAGATTATTGGGGAAATATAAACCTGGATATGCGTATGGAAATGTCAAGACACACAAGCCTGGAAACCCACTTCGGCCAATCATTAGCCAGATACCCACACCCACGTACAGACTAGTGAAGCGACTCAATGGCCTGCTGACTCCTTATGTCCCTTGCGCCTTCAGCCTGAAGTCGCCAAAGGAATTTGTTGACTTACTGCGGGCACACGGGCCACAGGAATAAGAGCCTCGTTGGACGTGGAATCGCTGTTCACCAACGTACCAGTGGACGAGACAATCGGGATGATAGCCGACAGAGTGTATCGTGATCCAATCTGTACTCCTCTTGACATACCAGAAATATCCTAAGGAACCTACTCCAAGCTTGTACTAAAGAGGCACCCTTCTTGAGCCCGGATGGGCACATGTATAAGCAAGTAGATGGGGTCACCATGGGTTCTCCCCTAGGTGTCCTGTTTGCAAACTTCTACATGGGTACCATCGAGCAAAAAGTCTTAGTCGACATGAACTTGAAACCGGCCATATACTGCAGGTATGTTGACGACATTTTTACACAGGTACCTGATGTCAGACATCTGCAGGAGCTGAAGGAGGCATTTGAGCAGAGTTCCGTGCTGCGTTTCACTTACGAGATGGAAAAGGATGGGAAGCTGCCCTTTCTAGATGTAACAGTCATGGAAAAGAGCGGAGGTTTCCACACTGCAGAAACGCAGTTTCCACACTTTCCACTTCCACACTAAGGAAACGAACATAGGAATGTGCCTAAATGCCAAAAGCGACTGCCCAGATAGGTACAAGAGGAGTGTTGTTAACGCATATGTCGACTGTGCTCTCAGCCACAGCTCAGAATGGAAGCAAGTCGATAAGAACTCTGTAGGGTAAGGCAGATCTAGTCAACAACGGCTTCTCCAATGGTTTCGTCGAAGACATCATAAGAAGGAAAGTGAAACGCCATGCAACCTCTGAAGAGACAACCAACACAACACCTATACCCCCTATTAGACTATTTTACAGGAACTTCTTTTCCACAGCTCATAAAACAGAGGAAGGGTCCTGAAAGATATTGTTAATAGAAACGTTATCCCTACAGACAAAAATCAGAGGATACAACTGACGATTTACTATAAAACCAGAAAAACGGCCAGCCTACTCATGAAAAACTCTCCAGACACAAAACAGACCGCTTTAAAAGAGACCAACGTCGTCTATGCCTTCAAATGCCCTCTTGGGGACTGTAAGCTCCAAAAAACCAGTATATAGGCAAGACAACAACATCTCTTTCTAGGCGTTTAATGATGCATAAGCAACAGGGCTCCATTAAGGAACATATAATCTCTTCCCACAACCAAACCATCGCCAGAGAAATCCTAGTAAACAACACAAAAATCATCGATAGATACAGCGATAGCAGGCGGCTTGACGTTTGCGAGGCACTACACATCAAGAAGTCAACACCAGCAATCAACAGCCAATTAATGCACAACTATATTCTACCCACCTCAAGACTCCGCTCCAATATAGAAGCATCAAGAAATATGGACCAATAGGCTTTCTACAATCACTTCTATTCAATACCCATTGTTTCGTGTTCTGTGTTGTGTTGATGAAATTAATACCTTATTAAATACCACCTCACCCCATTCACCTCACTCAAATGTAGATATAAACAAATCGGAGATGTGTAAGTTCTATTCAGTTGTGTATGTTTAAACTAAAGTCTTTGAAAATGTAATAAGTTTTACGAAATGCGCTCAAGTGTCGCGTCAGACTAGAAATAAAAATGAATTTTGGAGAATTGATTTTTGAATTACCACCAACAGTGAAAAGAAATGTACGAAAGATTGAGAAAATTCGTGTTAGAATTATTAATCTTACTTTTTCTGTCATATTTAATAATATATATATATATATATATATATATATATATTATACTATATATATATATATATATATATATATATATATATATATATATATATATATATATATATATATATATATATGTCGTACCTAATAGCCAGAACGCACTTCTCGGCCTACTATGCAAGGCTCGATTTGCCTAATAAGCCAAGTTTTCATGAATTAATTGTTTTTCGACTACCTAACCTAACCTAACTTTTTTGGCTACCTAACCTAACCTAACCTATAAAGATAGGTTAGGTTAGGTTAGGTAGGGTTGGTTAGGTTCGGTCATATATCTACGTTAATTTTAACTCCAATAAAATAAATTGACCTCATACATAATGAAATGGGTAGCTTTATCATTTCATAAGAAAAAAAATTCAGGGAAAAATTAATTCAGGAAAACTTGGCTTATTAGGCAAATCGGAACTTGCATTGTAGCCTGAGAAGTGTGTTCTGGCTACTAGGTACGACATATATATAAATATTTATATATATATATAATATATATATAATATATATATATATATATATATATATATATATCTATATATATATATATATATATATATATATATATATATATATATATATGTCGTTCCTAGTAGCCAGAACGCACTTCTCAGCCTACTATGCAAGGCCTGATCTGCCTAATAAGCCAAGTTTTCATGAATTAATTGTTCATTTGTTTAATTAATTGATTGTTAATTAATAAATTGTTAATTAATTAATTGATAATTAATTAATATATATATATATATATATATATATATATATATATATATATATATATATATATATTATATATATATATATATATATATTTATATATATAGGGTGCCAATGTGGGGACCCATAGCCTCGGAGAAGAAAATAAAAAGTATTCAGAGGAGACCTTGTGGTTTCTCTCTGAACACTAATATTATCTTCTCCTACCACCCCCATTCTTTGTATGTACACATATATATTTACTTTATTTGAACTTTGTTACAAAAGAGGAGTTACATATCGGTTACAAAGATGGTTATCATAGGTTGTCGAGTTCCTCCAGCTCCTCAGATGGCGGGCAGGAACCCTGGATGCAGTGCGCATTTCCCCTCTGTATCGCCACACTGAGGCGCTGGAAAAAGAAATCTTGCAGCTCTTGGGTCCCTTGTTGTTTCAATGAGCCTAGAACCCAGTTCCTTCAAAAACTGGTAGCACTTTTACTCCAGGCGCCGAGTGTCTCAGAAGCAATGGGGACAAAATTGTAGTGGTGATCCAGTTCTCTATACTTATGGGATTGGCTGCTTCCCTGTGGGTGGCAGCGCCACCTGGTTGTGCAACACTGAGGTTAATGTAGGTGTTAGCCAGGGTTGATACGCACGTGTAGTCCCATACCAACTGCTTGCCATTCTTCCAGGGGTTCACTGTGATACCATCCAGGCGACCAATAAGAGCATCAGAGTTACGGGGCGTTAGGTAACGGGGCTCTCTTTCAGCTGGGCATCCAGCTGTGGTGAGGCTCCTCTTGACGATGTCGTTAACTTCACTGTGCCTCGAGTGCCATCCCCCTGTGCTTTGGCATAGTAGGCCATGGTGGCCGTACCTGTCAGCCACCACCTCGCCGCAAATACACCTATATCTGGTGTGGATTGGGGCAGCAAGGCGGAGGGCCACAGCAATTCGGAGGGCGTGTGGTGTGAGACGCGTGCCAGTTGCCGACATTGGGGTTGCTAACAGGAAATCCCCTGCATGTGGTGCTGCTACTGCTGTGAGGCGAGCAATGTCGTGTTGTGTTGTTGCAGCGCCCAGGCACTCTGCAGCAACTTGGTCAACAATATATATATATATATTATATATATATATATATATATATATATATATATATATATATATATATATATATATATATATATATATATTGTGACGGTAACGCGTTGGTGTTCGGCTGTTCAACGCTAGGGGTATGGCCTCGTCACATAGAATAAAAAAAAAAATTGAAAATCTGGAACTTCGTCTGTGGTAAGGTAAGGAGAAGACACACAAAACACAAGTAAATTTTAACAATGGAATTTTAATTACGTTAGATAAACAAAACATGAATAAAATGGACATACAAATTCGTATAATAAAATCAATCAATCAAAAATAATAAGAATAATCGAATGACAAAGTGAAAAGTTACGTTAAGACAAGTGAGCAATAACAAGCTGTGCAATATACAATAAAATGAGAGGTGCAGGAATATTGGCTTTAAGCAATCACCTCTCTTAGTACACGTAAGCCACAGCTTAGTCTACCAAGAAGAAGTGTTAACCGTAAGAAAGCACTGAATATTCTGAAGACTGAGGTCGTGGCGGCCCCAGACATCAAGTAGTCTGGTAGGTGGAGTGCAGTTGCAGCTAGACCGGCGGCCAATCAACGAGGAGCCGGCAACAAGACAGGTAGTTTGGCGGTTTGAGGCAGGAGCAGGTGTTCCTGGCTGCATACGTTTTGCTCTCTGGCAAACCTTGGAGATGTTGTTGTCGTTGTTGGACATTTCTTCCATAGTAGTTTTATATAGATGTATCGACGTATTTTTGGAGGGAAGAGCAGGCTCAATCTCTTGAAGGAGATTATCGTCACAACTCTCCCCGAAGCCTGCGGTTCTGAAGAAGTACGTCGTTATGTGGTGGAGTAATAGATGGAGTCGCTTCTACTTCATAAACTCTGGAGAGATCATGGGCTAAGATGTTGTCGGAATCTTGGTATAGTGTGTCTCCAGGTTGAATTTCTGCAGTTAGCAAGCCCATAGTAGAAGACGTTGAGATGAGAAGTGGGCGTGCTGCAGGAGGTGTAGGGTGGTGTGGTCCATGTTGATGGTGGACCGTGCACTTTTCAGGTGTGGAGTGAAGTGCTGGAGCTTCAGGATGATGAAGAGTAGCTCCTTGCCAATTGTTCCGTAGTTCCTTGTAGCAGTAGTCGCTGACAGGTGTATTCTCCTCGCCTCGTTGCTGCATCACGACACCACCAACGTCGGTACCACTGGCGTCGACATGGAGGATGAAGGGCTTATCTGACGAGGTGAGAGTGGAATTAGAATAGGGCAAAGGAGCACGATTATTATCCTGAAAGTATTTGGGAAGATCATTAAGGATTTCGGAATTATAAAGCGCTGACTCCTTGTCAGTGCTTTCGGGAGGAGAAGCGGGGAAGGTCCTCACTGTGGATGTAGGGTTCTGTGAAGGTAGAACAGTTAGTCAGGACAGTGGGAGGAGTACCATTATATTGCTTCAGGAGGTTGACGTGGCACAGCTGGGTCTTCTGCCGCCTATCTGGAGTCTCTATGACGTAGTTGTTGTTATTTCTGCACTCTTTGACGCGGTAGGGTCCTGAAAACCTGTTTTGTAAAGGTGAACCTGGGATAGGGAAGTATGCTAGGATGAGTCTCCTGGCTTAAATTTTCTTACTTTGCTGGTCTGGTCGTAATGAGTCTTCATCCTCTCCTGGGCTTTCAATAGATTATCATGGGCAAAACGGTGGACTCTCTCTAGAATGTGTTGAAGGTTTTGAAGAAACTGGGGCACATTCTGATGCTCACTGAAGGTGGCATCTCTGAGAGTCTTTGAAAGCCTTAAGGGGAGTACGGCACTTACGGCCGTAGAGCATCTCATAAGGAGATACTCCTAGGGACTCATTGGGGAGACTTCTGTATATACACATTATAAGGTCGATTTGCTTATCCCAATCCTTAGAGGTTTCACTACAAAACTTTTTCAAGAGTGCTTTGATAGTCTGATGACTACGTTCAAGAGAAACCCTGTGAAGCAGGATGATAGGGGCTGGACAATACCTGTTTGATGTTGAACTCCTCCAGTGTCCTTTTGAAGAGATCACTGGTGAAGTTGGTACCACAGTCGCTCTGAATCTCCCTGGGAAATCCGTATTGAGTGAAGATCTTCAATAGATGTTTCACAACCGTAGCAGCCGTGATGTTCTTCACTGGAACTGCTATGGGAAATCTGGTGGTAGGACACAGGATGGTTAGGATGTAGGCGTTACCTGAACTGGTCCGAGGTAAAGGACCAACACAGTCTATTATGAGTCTGTGGAAAGGTTCCGCAGGCACCTGTATGGGAATCAGTGGCGCTCTGGGAATGGAGATGTTCGGTTTGCCTGCCATCTGACATGTATGACACTGTTTTACGTACTGTTTGACGCTATTTACCATACCTGGCCAGTAGTAGTCTTGACGAATTCCATGGTAAGTCTTGTTGAAGCCGTAGTGGGAGAGTGCTCCGTGGGCCAGGTGTAGAATAGTGGGCCGCAGGCTGGTAGGAATCACAAGTTGTTCGATGTTGGCCCAATCGTCCTCCTCCTTCAGTTTACTGGGTCTATATCTGCGGTAGAGCAAGTCGTTCTCTAGGAAGAACCCAGGAATACTGTCGGGTTGAGTCTCAGCCTGGAAAAACAATGGTGTTAAAGTAAGATCTTCCCTCTGCAACTTACGGAACTCCAACTTGGTCAGATGCGGGGGTAGTTTCTGAGGGTCTTGAGGGACAGCGGTAGCAGTAGAGTCAGCTGGCTGTGGACGTGCGGCTTGTGCACGGGTGGTCACGAGAACCGGAGGAGAAACTTCATCACTCTCTTGAACCTCTGCTGGAACATACGCTAGAATAGGGTTTATTGGCACAGAGTTACACACCTGGGGTTTGTCCATGACGATCAGGTTGGTCGGTTGCAGGTCTTCTGCCAAGTCGTTGCCTAGGAGAAGTTGCACTCCAGGCATGGGAAAAGGCTTTTCCCTGACGGCGACTTGGACTTCTCCGTTCACGTAGGGACAATCCAGGTGGACTCTGGCGAGAGGGTATGGAGTGGTAGCAGTGAGGTCAGTGATGAAGACAGTTTCTCCGGTATAGACGATGTTGGGCACAGCCGACTTCAAGATGATCGATTGAAGAGCCGCTGTGTCCCTCAAGATCTTCAATTTGAAACGTCCCTCCGGATTTGAACCGTTGGCAGAGACAGTTCCAGTATACAGGTGGTTACTGAAAAGAGAAAGACCATTAACATTAACACCAACATTCATCACAGGCTTACCGGACTTAGGAGGAGTTGGTTTGGGTTTTTTGTGGGTCAGTGGTTCCCTTGTATTGAGACTTACCACACTTGTCTATGGTATGTCCATAGAGTCTACAATACTTGCAGTACAATTGCGAGCCAGCTTGATCGGTGCTCACTTTCTCGTAACTGTACCACGACTTCTTACTGGAGGATGGTTCAGGTGTCAGCCGGTGGATGAGGCTGTAAGTGTCAGCCGACTTAGCACACTTCAGGTAGTCGGTTTCTTCTTTATCTGCTAAGTAGAGACGGACAGGAGGCGGCACACGCCTCAAGAATTCTTCAACTAGCATCAGGTTGACGAGTTCTGTAAAAGTAGAGACATGTGCTGCTTCCAGCCATTTCATGAAATACCTCCGTTTTGTGTTAGCAAACTCGAGGAAGGTAGTGGTACTTGCCTTCAGGTGGTCACGGAATTTCCTTCTATAACTTTCTGTAGAAAGGAGGTAGGCGTCCAACACTGCTTGTTTCAGAGTCTGGTAGTCATTCTCAGACGCCAAAGTACTGAGTGTGACTGCAGCTCTACCTGTAAGATGGACTCTGAGAAGTGTGGCCCATTGGTCGACAGGCGAACTGAGTTGATTAGCAAGGGTTTCAAAGGTGGTGAAAAAACACATCAACTTCTGCTTCTACAAAGGATGGCATTAACTTACTTGCATGTGATATATTAAAACTGACGGGAAGATTGGCAGTAGCTTGCTGGCGTTGAGCGAGGTGTGAAGTTTCCAACGTGTATTCTCGTTGACGACACTCTAGAGCCAGAGTCGCTTGTTGCTTGTCATGTTCGCGTTGCATCTCCAACTCGCGTTGTTTGGTTTCAAGCTGTAAGCGTTCCCGCTCCTGGAGTGTTTTAAGCTGTACGCGTTCCCGCTCCTGGAGTGTTTCAAGCTGTACGCGTTCCCGCTCCTGGAGCATGGCAACCTCACGTTCCTTGAGGGCGAGTTCACGTTCCTTGAGGGCGATTTCACGTTCGTGTTCGTCCTTTCGTATGGCAGCCGCTTCTCTTTGTTGTTCACGTTCAATCTTGGCCAGCTCTAGTTTGAGTTTCATCGTTGCCAAATCAGTTTTATCTGCAATATAGTAAGTTTCATGAGTTTCAGAGTCTATCTTACCTTGCTCTAAGAAATGATCCAGCAACAGGGTGTGTATTTCACTCTTGTTGGCTTGGTAGGGAACTGTTAGTTGATACTCATGTGCAAGAGTTTGTAATTCAGTCTTCTTGGCATGACTTAAAGTCCCTATTGCACCTGCTGGATCTGCACGGAAAGCTTGGAGATGAAACATGGTGAAATTAGCAAATAAATGTACACGAATATTCAGTTATAGTGAATGTCAGAAACAGGACAACGTGGCAACTGATACCTATCCTGTGGGATCTTTAACAATTAAAGTTAAGTACAAGATGTTAAATGATTAATTTAAATCAAGGGCGCAGGAAATCTTGTACCCGGTACTCATGTAAGAGAATAAGGGCAAGAAAATCCTACTAACAAATGAAACAGAGTTTCGAAAACAAATGAAACAGTTAATTGCCTCAAAAGTAAAATTGGTAGTCCAAGGATGTAGGCATACCTTGCCGAGTCTCTATAGGACATAAAGCAAGTTTTTCCTACTGAATTTAATATGATACTTACAGAATTAGCGAACTTTTGTGCTCTGAAAAAGTAAGCTAATTCCCTACCGTTGTATGTATCATCATCTCTGACTGACGTGTAGGGGTGCGAGGTGTCAACTGGTGACGAGAACTGCTGCTGAGGTCCCAATTCAGCAACTAAAGTTCGAGCTAGAGGAACTATGGCCCTCTTTGTCCTCCTACAGTCAGATTGCAGAAGATTGGGTGCTCTTGACCCGGGGCAGACCACAGTACCAGGGTACCAATATGATCTGTCAAAAATGAGAAATATCCAAGGGACAAAGATGGTAAACACGAGTAATAACACGGAGGGAGAGATGACCAATTAAGAGTATGAATGCGGCCTACAGTCACCACGTAATCCAAAGTTGTCTCACCTTCACCATATGTTACTCTCGTAATGCACAATACACCGCACCTTATAAAAAATGAAATTGAATATGAAAAATAGTAAAAGCTACGTTAACAAAGTTAAATACGCTTACCATTAATTACCACTTGGCACCAGTACCTGAGTGAAGCTCCTAGGACAGGCCCCCATATAATATGTGACGGTAACGCGTTGGTGTTCGGCTGTTCAAAGCTAGGGGTATGGCCTCGTCACATAGAATAAAAAAAAAATAGAAAATCTGGAACTTCGTCTGTGGTAAGGTAAGGAGAAGACACACAAAACACAAGTAAATTTTAACAATGGAATTTTAATTACGTTAGATAAACAAAACATGAATAAAATGGACATACAAATTCGTATAATAAAATCAATCAATCAAAATAATAAGAATAATCGAATGACAAAGTGAAAAGTTACATTAAGACAAGTGAGCAATAACAAACTGTGCAATATACAATAAAATGAGAGGTGCAGGAATATTGGCTTTAAGCTATCACCTCTCTTAGTACACGTAAGCCACAGGTTAGTCTACCAAGAAGAAGTGTTAACCGTAAGAAAGCACTGAATATTCTGAAGACTGAGGTCGTGGCGGCCCCAGACATCAAGTAGTATGGTGGGTGGAGTGCAGTTGCAGCTAGACCGGCGGCCAATCAGCGAGGAGCCGGCAACAAGACAGGTAGTTTGGCGGTTTGAGGCAGAGCAGGTGTTCCTGGCTGCATACGTTTTGCTCTCTGGCAAACCTTGGAGATGTTGTTGTCATTGTTGGACATTTCTTCCATAGTAGTTTTATATAGATGTATCGACGTATTTTTGGAGGGAAGAGCAGGCTCAATCTCTTGAAGGAGATTATCGTCACAATATATATATATATATATATATATATATATATATATATATATATATATATATATATATATATATATATATATATATATATATGTATATATGCGAACAAGCCTGAATGGTCCCCAGGACAATATGCAACTGAGGGGTGTGAGTTTTTAGTTATATATGTATATATATATATATATATATCATTGAATATGACCGCATACTCTGTATTTACTATCTTCTGATTTAGGGCTTCTATCCCTCTAACTATTTTATTAGCATCAGGGCTTAGCTGAAAGAGGAGTTCTCCAAAACTCATTTTCGTAAATTCAAGGTGAAGAAAAAAGTGAATAACTATAGAACGTATTACACTTATTTATGCAATTTGCACAACGTTTCGAACCTCCGTGGTTCATTCTAAAGTGAAAAGAATTTACAGAACTGGTTCATTTATACCCGCACTGGGTCAGGTGATAAGACAATAAAGGTAAAAACATGGGGGATACATAAGGGATAAATGGGGGATGAAGCACATAAGAACATAAGAATAAAGGTAACTGCGGAAGGCCTATTGGCCCATACGAGGCAGCTGCTATCCACATACAAAGATTAATCAAGTGTAATTGGCCTGTTATGTTGAACAGTGTCTTCTGTGTTGGCATCGTTATGTTCTGGTCTTGTCCTTACTCTCATGGTGGGTAGAGTAAATAGTTCCTTGATTTGGGTGTTCATGGTAGGTTGTTCTATTCTTATGTGAATTTCTTCAAGAATTTGTAATCTTCTTGCATCTTGGGTTTTGTCTATTATACAGGTATTTTTGTTCAACATTTCTCTTGTTAGGGTGATGTCATGGGCTTGTCTCAAGTGATTCCTGGGGGCACCAGATTGAAGATGACATGTCAAACGCCTCGTCAGCTTGGTCGACGTCATACCTATGTACTTAGATTGAAGGTTACATCCTTCGTGGGGGCAAGTGTACATGTATACAACGCTTGACTGCTGTAGAGGGTTCTCCGTCGGCTTCGGGCTGTTTTTGATAAGGCGTTCGGAAGTCTTCTTGGTTTTGTAGAATATTATCAGGTTTATGTTTTGGTTAGGAGTAATGCTTTTTACTCCTTTACGGATTATTTTTTCATTATTCTTTCCTCTTTTATATGTTCACTGTGCATGGTTGATTTGTAATATAATTTTATTGGAGAAATTGTGGTTTCTGTTCTAGGTTCAGGATTATACCATCGGTCCAAGTGTCTTCTTATAGCAGCGTTTATTTCCGCGTTGCTATATCCTCTGTTCACCAATACCTGAGTTACTCTTTCAAACTCTCTACTCACGTTGCTCCATTCGGAGCAGTGGGTAAGCGCTCGGCGAATATAAGCATTGAGAACACTGGCTGTGTGTCTTTGGGGGCACTCACTTCTACCGTTCAGGCATAATCCTATGTTGGTGGGCATAGTATATACGTTGGTGCTTAAAGAGGTTACTTAGTATATATACTAAGTATATATACTAAGTATATATACTTAGTATATATACCAACGTATATACTAAGCCCACCAACATAGGATTATGCCTATGATTCACTTACAACAACTTCCAATTTCAGTATCCAGACTAAGGTAATAGGAACAAGTTAAAAATGAAATAAAATCAATATAATTAGGCAAGTAGGATACAAATTACAAGTAAAATTAAAGACTCAATAAAGATTGACAAAATTAGTATCCAAAAATATTATGGAATTAATAAAAATGACAAAGATAATTTAAATTAATTAATACTTATGAATATAATCTTAATTAATTAATACTTATTAATTTAATCTTAATATTATAGAATCTTAACATAATGTAATCTTAATATAATATAATATAAAAGATAATTATTTATAATTAGCTTAATTATGATCCTACCCTTAATATAACATTAAAACAAATATAATCTTAATTAATTAATTAATCTTTATTCAATTACCATTAAACTTATAGATAATAGATATAATAATACAAACGAGTTAGCATTCATTAAAATACTGAAGAAGATGCTTAAGTAAGTACATGGAGACTTTACTGTAATGTTGCGAACTTTCACGGTGATAGATAATTATTTAACCAATGGAGTGCACGCTAGCATCTTGGACAAGGTAAGGCTCAGTCACTAATGAGATTTTTCCAGATTCTGCTTTTTTCTATCCTGAAGGCTGATTTTTTTCTATCCTCAATGCTGATTTGATATAAACGTTAACTTTCAACTTTGAATTAATTAGGTCATGGGCTTTGTCACAGCAGTTCTCACCTTGTAGTTCTTCTGGTAGATCAGCAGAGCTAATGATTAATGAGTCGTGCAATTGAGGATGTTCTAAGTCGTCTTCGGAGGCCGCCTGGTGCATCTGGAGGAGAATTATTTGTTTTTCTAGCCTTTTGAAGGATATCATTTTGTCCTGGTTGGGGTGTTCTCGGTCTAAATCTTGTATATCTGTTCAACTATGTCACTTTGACATAAATATAACAAAACTATTGTCCTATGGAGTTGATTTAGCTTCCAGACATATATTTTTTAATAAATCTTAAATGTTTTGTAGCTATTTATGTTAAATACTAGCAGTACCAGCCACACGTTGCAGTGGCTCAGTCTGGGTAAGTAGGAAAAAAAAGAAAAGGGAAAACACACGTTTCTAATATGTTTAATATTACAATGCTTGTGGGTATACAATAATTTTTGTTGTTCCATTCTCTGTGGAGATATAGAGACTGTCTGGTTTGCCGACTCTAAAACACGCAAAATATAATTTTCCATGAGATGCAATCCTCGTCTAGATATAAACTGCACAATTCTAAATGTTGTCCCTGAGCTTTGTTGATGGTGATTACAAATGCCAATCGAATTGGAAATTACAATCTCTAAAATTGAAATGGCATATCTGTTGGAATCATAGGAATACGAGGAATTAGGACATCTTGACATTTGAAAGGTCCTGTCAAGATTGTTACTTCTACGACGTCGCTGATTAATTTTTTTTTACTGTAAGCCGCGTGGCGTTGCAAAGTTTTGGCTGGTTGATCATGATAATTGGCACGCCGATTTTCAATTGACATACGTGTGATGGTATCCCTGGCAGATCGATTGAATTAAAAAATTCTGTTGGATAAATAAACGCTTCATCTGCTTCCTCAACAGTGTCGACGAACTTGTATGTGATTGCCTCGCTTTGAATGTTAGACTGAATAATATTGTTAAGTTCGTGTGCCGGATGCTTTTGAAATGTTGCACGTGGGAGTTTCAATGAATTGTATGTTCAATGGCAATTTCAAAGCCGAGGTAGCAGTTCTTCCACTTGGTAGCAATGTCGCAGCTATTCCGGACGATGCAAGAGCTTAGACTATGCCATTTTGGGCTCGAAATGCTGCCAGAATCAGTCTAATTAAAAAGGTTTTACCAGTTCTTCCTGGCGCATCTAAGAAAATTTCTCAAGCCCGTTATTGACAGTTTTGTTTATTTGATTGTAAATGCTTTTTCGCTTGAGCGTTAGATTAGGAATATTTGATTGCACATACGACAACTGATCACTCGTGTTGTTACTTTGTTCACGACGCAATTCTACATCGAACGAAGCTGCAGCAGATCGATTCAGTGATGGCATTTCCAATTGATTGAGAACTTTGCGATTTCTAAGCACAAATCTTCAATCATTATCAACGCTTCGTTGTAGATTTCTGCTGTGAAATCCATATTCATATTTGAATTTTCCTTGCGTATTCGACGTACAATATCTTCAGCCATGTGCAATTTATATTTCTCTCATAACTTTGTTGGAGATGAAGGAGACCAGGCGGTCAATATGATTGCAAACAATGCATGATTTTGATTTGGATGTGACGTGTTAGACTCGTCATTAATGCATTCATCCCAGTGTCGGTCGTTCTCCAATTAATACCAAGCAAGTCATACACTACGGGAAGTGACATGTGTTACGATGTTGACAAGTCTCAATTGCTGGAAGACGTTGATCCAGGCACATTTACCATCAGCCTGCGAAGAAAGAAGCATTAATCTTGATTGGGATGCACAGTGGATGTCTGCCTATCGTAGTTTATTTGAATATGCCAGGTTGTCCGTCGACTCGCTCTCCTTGTTTGCGTCGTTCAAATGATTTTCTACTGGCATTCCACGTGTAATACGTAGGCACTTCCGAATACAGCAGTGTTTTTGCAAATGGGTCATTTTGACATAACGTGAAGAAAGCAGTAACCGTTGTAGCCGGTGGATGCATAGCTGTTTGTTGCACATTTGCAGCTGTGAAATAAACGTATTTTCCATTTTCTTGTTTTCAAAAATAATACAAAACAAAAAAATAATAACGAAATATTTCAATTTAAATGCAGATCAATCGACACAGCTCAATTTCACCACCAATTGCACTGAAAAATAAGAACAGTTAAGAACATGAAATCAAAAACAATGAAAAATAAAACAAATATACTATACCCACGAAATGAACACTATGGTAAACAACGCAGCTCAATTCCAAGGCAATGTCACACAAAATAATTAAAACAAAATGAAAATAAATCAAACACTATGAAAAATCAATTTATCAATGCAATCGGAAACACTGAAATGAAATTGTAACGTATTTTAAATTGCGTGTGTTGCTCTTACGTGCAACAGATGGCGCTGGTTTTCCAAAAGAGCATGTTTTTACCTGTCACAGGTGTGGCATCTAAATAGTAGGTATATAAAAACATGCACGTATTCGAATGGAACGTCGTGTCAAAATTTCAAAGCAATCGGAGAAGAACTTTCGGAGAGTACTGCATGTGTTGCTCTTACGTCCTACAGATGACGCTGATTTCCAAAAAAAGCATGTTTTTTCCTGACACAGGTGAGGCACGTAAATAGTAGGTATATAAAAACACTTGTCTGTTCGAATGCAACGTTATGTCAAAATTTCTAAACAATTGGTAAAGAGATTTCGAAGATTTCCTTCACATGAAAAACACAGTTTAAAAAAAAAACATGTTCTTTCCCGTCACAGACGTGACATCTATATAGTATGTATATAAAAACCTACTCGGATGCGAATGGAACTGTGTGTGAAAATTTCAAAGCAATCGGTGAAGAACTTTTGGAGATTATCGATTTTGAACAAACAAACATTTCCATTTTTATTTATATAGATTACTAGCAGTACCCGGCCACGCGTTGCTGTGGCTCAGCAACGCATCTGCGTTGCTGAGCCACAGCAACCATCCCTGTCCCCCAGTCCTCCCCACCAATCCCCCCTCACCTGTCTCCTCGGCCTCCCAACCATTCCCCACTCCACCGTCCCTTCGTCCTCTCCACCATTCCCCACTCTACCATCCCCTCTTTCTTCCCACCATGCCCTACTTCACTGTCGTTTTCTCCTCCCCACCATTCTCCATTCCCCCATCCCCTCGTCCCCACCATCCCAAACTTCCCTGTTCTCTCGTCCTTCCCCACCATTACCCCCTACCTTGTCCCCTTGTCATCCCCACCATCTCTCACTTCCGTCCCTTCGTCATCCCCACCATTCCCCACTCCCTCGCCGGGTGCCTTCCCAAATGGTCTGATGTTCCCATCAGAAAATTTGGAACATCAAGTGATCTGATGTTCCCATCACTGAAATATAAGAAAAACAGTTAAAAAATGAAATGAAAATAAGAAAAAATATATAAAAATAAACTATACTCAAGAAATGAACGGTATGGTAAACAACACAGCTCAATTCCTACGCAATTCACACAAAATAATTAAATCAAAATGAAAATGAATAAAAATCTTTGAAAATTCAATATGTCAATGGAATCAGAAACATTGAAATAGAATTGTAACATATCTAGTATAGCATGTGTGTTGCACTTACATGCAACAGATGGCGCTGTTTTTCAAGAAAAGCATAGTTTTACCTGCCACAGGTGTGGCATCTATAGTTATACTTACGAAATGAACGGTATGGTAAACAAGACAGCTCAATTCCAACACAATGTCACACAAAATAATTCAATAAAAAATAAAATAAATCGAAATCTATGAAAATAAAATTTATCAATGCAATCGGAAACATTGAAATGGAATTTGTGACATATTTAGTATAGCGTGCATGTTGCCATTATGTGCAACAGATGGTGCTGTTTTTCAAAAACGCATTTGTTTACCTGTCACAGGGGTGGCATCTATATAGTAGGTATATAAAAAGATGCGCCTATTCGAATGCAACGGTGTTTCAAAATTTCAAAGCAATTGGTGAAGATCTTTCAGAGATTATAGCGTGTGTTGCTCTTACTTCCAACAGATGGCGCTGTTTAAAAAAAAACATGTTTTTTCCTGTCACAGGTGAGACATGTATATAGTAGATATATAAAAAGACACGCCTATTTGAATTTCAAAGCAATCGGTAAAGCGGTTTTGAAGATTTCCCTTACATGAAAAACACAGTTTTTCAGAAAAAGCATGTTTTTTTTACCGTCACAGACGTGACATATATATAGGTTGTATATATAAACCTGCTCGGATACGAATGGAATGTTGTGTGAAAATTTCAAAGCTATCGGTGAAGAACTTTCGGAGATTAGCGATTTTGAACTAACGAACATTTCCATTTTTATTTATATATATATATATATATATATATATATATATATATATATATATATATATATGAATGAAAACTGACACCCCAGAAGTGACTCGAACCCATACTCCCAGAAGCAACGCAACTGGTAACTACAGGGCGCCTTAATCCGCTTGACCATCACGGCCGTCAAAAGGAAGTGATAGCCGAGGCTATTTGAGCCACTTCCCCGACGGCAACTCGGATGGTAATCTTGGGCATAGCATTTCACCAAATCACCTCATTCTTTGGGGCACACGTGAGGAACACAAATGCGAACAAGCCTGAATGGTCCCCAGGACTATATGCGAATGAAAACTCACACCCCAGAAGTGACTCGAACCCATACTCCCAGAAGCAACGCAACTGGTAACTACAGGGCGCCTTAATCCGCTTGACCATCACGGCCGTCAAAAGGAAGTGATAGCCGAGGCTATTTGAGCCACTTCCCCGACGGCAACTCGGATGGTAATCTTGGGCATAGCATTTCACCAAATCACCTCATTCTTTGGGGCACACGTGAGGAACACAAATGCGAACAAGCCTGAATGGTCCCCAGGACTATATGCGAATGAAAACTCACACCCCAGAAGTGACTCGAACCCATACTCCCAGAAGCAACGCAACTGGTAACTACAGGGCGCCTTAATCCACTTGACCATCACGGCCGTCAAAAGGAAGTGATAGCCGAGGCTATTTGAGCCACTTCCCCGACGGCAACTCGGATGGTAATCTTGGGCATAGCATTTCACCAAATCACCTCATTCTTTGGGGCACACGTGAGGAACACAAATGCGAACAAGCCTGAATGGTCCCAAGGACTATATGCGAATGAAAACTCACACCCCAGAAGTGACTCGAACCCATACTCCCAGAAGCAACGCAACTGGTAACTACAGGGCGCCTTAATCCGCTTGACCATCACGGCCGTCAAAAGGAAGTGATAGCCGAGGCTATTTGAGCCACTTCCCCGACGGCATCTCGGATGGTAATCTTGGGCATAGCATTTCACCAAATCACCTCATTCTTTGGGGCACACGTGAGGAACACAAATGCGAACAAGCCTGAATGGTCCCCAGGACTATATGCGAATGAAAACTCACACCCCAGAAGTGACTCGAACCCATACTCCCAGAAGCAACGCAACTGGTAACTACAGGGCGCCTTAATCCGCTTGACCATCACGGCCGTCAAAAGGAAGTGATAGCCGAGGCTATTTGAGCCACTTCCCCGACGGCAACTCGGATAGTAATCTTGGGCATAGCATTTCACCAAATCACCTCATTCTTTGGGGCACACGTGAGGAACACAAATGCGAACAAGCCTGAATGGTCCCCAGGACTATATGCGAATGAAGTGGGAAGTGGCTCAAATAGCCTCGGCTATCACTTCCTTTTGACGGCCGTGATGGTCAAGCGGATTAAGGCGCCCTGTAGTTACCAGTTGCGTTGCTTCTGGGAGTATGGGTTCGAGTCACTTCTGAGGTGTGAGTTTTCATTCGCATATAGTCCTGGGGACCATTCAGGCTTGTTCGCATATATATATATATATATATATATATATATATATATATATATATATATATATATATATATATATATATATAAATATATATATAAATATAAATATATATATATATATATATATATATATATATATATATATATAAATATATATATATATATATATATATATATATATATATATATATATATATATATATATATATATATATATATATATATATATATATTTCATTGAATATGACCGCATATTCTGTATTTATTATTTTCTGGTTTAGGGCTTCTATCCCTCTAACTATTTTCTTAGCTTCAGGGCTTAATTGAAATAGGAGTTCTCCAAAACTCATTTTCGTACTTTTAAGGTGAAGAAAAGAAGTTTTCTTCATTGGCCTGTTATGTCCAACATAACAGGCCAATTACACTGGATTAATCTTTGTGTTTAGATAGGAGATGCCTCGTATGGGCCAATAAGCCTTCTGCAGCCCCTATGTTTATCCCTTATGTATCCCCCCATGTTTTCACCTTCATTGTATTATCACCTGACCTAATGCGGGTATAAAATCAACTAGTATTGTAAGATCTGTTCACTTGAGAATGAACCATGGAGGTTCGAAACGTCGTGCAAATTATACAAATAAGTGTAATACACTCTATAGTAAATCACTTCTTTTCTTCACCTTAAAAGTACGAAAATGAGTTTTGGAGAACTCCTATTTCAATTAAGCCCTGATGCTAAGAAAATAGTTAGAGGGATAGAAGCCCTAAACCAGAAAATAATAAATACAGAATATGCGGTCATATTCAATGAAACATGTTTGAAAGAAAACCTGCTGCCAGTATACGAGCGCCAGTATGCTGCCAGTATGCTGCCAGAGTGCTGCTGCCACAGCACTCTGGCAGTCTCTCCACTGCCAGAGTGCTGTGGAGAGACTGTGGATCGCGCAAAAGGGAAAGCAACGAAGAGAAAGGAAGCGCAGGCCCCTCAGAAAGTAAAGGAAGTACCTAAGCAAACATTAGTTGTGGGAGATTCCCAGATAAGGTATTTGGATAGAACGTTTTGTGCTAGAGATAGGGGGAACAGGTTAAGGGTTTGCTATCCCGGAGCTGGCATTGGTGATATTATAAACAACATGAATGATATTATGGCTGGTAATGGGAACAATCCCATTATTTGCATTAGCGTGGGAGGAAATGATGTTGGTCGAGTCAGGAGTGAGGAACTGATTCAGAGGTATAAAACAGCCATAGAGTTAGTTAGGAGCAAGGGAGGAATCCCGATCATATGTGGCATTCTTCCAAGAAAGGGAGTGGGAAATGAATGGATATCGAGGGCACTTGGTGTCAATTGCCGGCTGGAAAGATATTGCAAATCAAATGCAATATCTTTCATAGACAACTGGGAACACTTCTATGGAAGAAATGAAATGTATGCTCGTGATGGGGTGCATCTATCGAGAGCTGGGGTTGTTGCTGTTGCGAACTCGTTAGAAGAAGTGGTTAGAGGTGTTTGTTTGGGTTTAAACTGTTAGTAGATAGAGGTATGGGAATTGATTTGGAGGAAGGAGGTAATAAAAGTATGTGTTTGTGGGAGAAAGGAATTGGCAAAACGATCAGGGAAAGAGAAGGTCCGCAAAATAACAATTCACTTAGGGTATATTACACTAACAGTAGAAGTCTAAGAAATAAAATTAACGAATTAAATGCTCTTGTCTGCACAGAAAAAATAGATATTATTGCACTTACCGAAACGTGGATGAATGTAGAAAATAGAGAACTATTAGCTGAATATCAAATATATGGATTTAAACTATTTCACACAGATAGATATATTAGACGAGGAGGTGGAGTAGCCATATATGTTAGGGACAATTTGAAATGTAGTCTCAAAGAGGGAATCAAAACAGAGCCACACACAGAAACTATTTGGATTGAATTAAACGAAAAAGCTAATAATATTATAATAGGAGTAATATATAGGCCACCAAATTTAGACAGAATGGAAGCAAAGCATCTATGGGATGAAATATCTAGAGCATCTAGATCTAACAGTATTTATGTCATGGGTGACTTTAATTTTAGCGGAATAAACTGGTTGAACAAAACAGGGAATAGTGAAGCAGAAGATTTTCTAGAATTAATTGACGATTGCTTTCTTACGCAACACATTAAGGAACCAACACGGGAAAATAATATTTTAGATTTAGTGTTAACTAACAGGGAAACGCAAATTAATGACATCGAAATAGGGAGTGAGCTAGGGAGCAGTGATCACAAAGAAATCAGATTTAGCATAGAATGGAATAGACCAGTAGGAGAAAATTCTGTTAAAGTGCCAGATTTTCGAAAAGCTGATTTTAATAGCCTAAGAAATTTTTTGGGTCAAATTGATTGGAAAGTCTTGGGTATGGGGTGTGGGCCAGTCTTGGAACGAGACATGAACCCAGCGATAGGTGACTTAAATGGGGATTTCGATGTGGATTCAATATATAACTTATTTAAGAATATTCTAAACAAAGCACAGGAACGTAGTATACCATACAAATTGAATAGATCGAATACTAATGACCCAAAGTGGATAACAAAGAATTTGAAGAACCTTATAGGTAAAAAGAGAGCTTGGTACAAAAGGATTAAAAATGGGGAGGTCACTTTAGAACAGGAATTCGTACAACTGGTTAGAAATGTTAAAAAAGAGATAAGGAAAGCAAAAAGAAACTATGAAGTTCGCATAGCAGGGCAAGCAAAGACAAATCCTAAAGGGTTTTTTCAGTTATATCGTACTAAGACTAGGGAAAGGATAGGTCCATTAAAAACTGAGACAGGTCAAATAACAGATAGTGATGAAGAGATGAGTAGTATTTTTAATAAATATTTTGTATCTGTATTTACTAAAGAGGAACTTAACAATATGCCTTCAGCCGAACAAGTCTATGTGGGTGGGGACGAGGACAGGTTGACGAGTTTAGCAGTTACCAGGGAGGATGTTCTTAAATAAATAGTAAAACTCAAACCAAACAAATCCCCAGGGCCGGATGAAGTGTTTGCTAGGGTGCTTAAAGAATGCAAAGAGGAGCTTTGTGACCCACTGTCAACCATATTTAATAAATCAATAGAGTCAGGCAGAGTGCCAGAGTTTTGGAAAGTTGCTAATGTGATACCAGTTTTTAAGAAAGGAGATAGATCACTTGCGTCTAACTATCGACCAATTAGCCTAACGTCTATTGTGGGAAAGTTACTCGAATCTATAATAGCAAAAAAAATTCGTCTTCATCTTGAAAAACATAAATTAATAATTGAGTCGCAACATGGTTTTATAAATGGCCGTTCATGTTTAACAAATTTGTTATCTTTTTATTCTAGCATTGTTGAGGCAGTTGATAGTGGTAAGGATTGCGATGTTGTATACCTTGACTTTAGCAAAGCTTTTGATACAGTGCCACATGAAAGACTGATTAAAAAAATAGAGTCTCATGGTATTGGGGGTGCTATATTAAGCTGGATTAGGGCATGGCTATACCAAAGGAAACAGAGAGTTAGTATAAATGGAATCAAGTCAGAGTGGGAAAATGTTGTAAGTGGAGTGCCTCAAGGCTCTGTCCTGGGACCTCTGTTGTTTATAATATATATAAATGATTTAGATTCAGGTTTGAGTAGCAACATTTGCAAATTTGCCGATGATACGAAAATCGGAAGGGAAATTAATTCGGAGGAGGACTCACTATCACTTCAAGTTGATCTAGATAGGGTTTTGAAATGGTCAAAGGATTGGCAGATGCAGTTTAATGCTGATAAATGTAAAGTTCTGAGGTTAGGTAATGATGATAGAGTTACAAGATACGAGCTAGATGGTGTTGTGATTGCGAAGTCGGATTGCGAAAGGGATCTGGGAGTTATGATTAGTAAGAATTTAAAACAAAAGGATCAATGCATAAATGTTCGTAATAAGGCAAATCGGACACTTGGATTTATTAATCGCAGCGTTAGTAACAAGACACCTGGTGTGGTTCTCAAGCTATATCTTGCTCTAGTTAGGCCCCATTTAGATTATGCAGTTCAGTTTTGGTCGCCATATTATAGAATGGATATAAATTCACTTGAACGTGTCCAGCGTAGGATGACTAAGTTAATTCCCCAAATTAGAAATCTTTCATATGAAGAAAGATTAACAAAGCTTAAGTTGCATTCACTGGAAAGGCGAAGAGTTAGGGGTGACATGATAGAGGTTTACAAGTGGATGAATGGACATAACCGGGGGGATATTAATAGGGTATTAAAAGTATCAACACAGGACAGAACACGAAACAATGGATATAAATTGGATAAGTTTAGATTTAGGAAAGACTTGGGTAAATACTGGTTCAGTAACAGGGTTGTTGATTTGTGGAACCAATTGCCGCGTAACATTGTGGAGGTGGGGTCCCTCGATTGTTTCAAGCACGGGTTGGACAAGTATATGAGTGGGATTGGGTGGTTATAGAATAGGAGCTGCCTCGTATGGGCCAATAGGCCTTCTGCAGTTACCTTTGTTCTTATGTTCTTATGTTCTTCTTATACACCAATATATATATATATATATATATATATATATATATATATATATATATATATATATATATATATATATATATATATATATATATATATGTCGTACCTAGTAGCCAGAACGCACTTCTCACCCTACTATGCAAGGCCCGATTTGCCTAATAAGCCAAGTTTTCCTGAATTAATATATTTTCTATAATTTTTTTCTTATGAAATGATAAAGCTACCCATTTCATTAAGTATGAGATCAATTTTATTTTATTGGAGTTAAAATTAACGTAGATATATGACCGAACCTAACCAACCCTACCTAACCTAACCTATCTTTAAAGGTTAGGTTAGGTTAGGTAGCCGAAAAAGTTAGGTTAGGTTAGGTAGCCGAAAAACAATTAATTCATGAAAACATGGCTTATTAGGCAAATCGGGCCTTGCATAGTAGGCTCAGAAGTGCGTTCTGGCTACTAGGTACCTACCATGAACACCCAAATCACGGAACTATTTACTCTACCCACCATTAGAGTAAGGACAAGACAGGAACATATCGATGCCAACACAGAAGACAATGTCCAACATAACAGGCCAATTACACTGGATTAATCTTTGTGTTTAGATAGGAGATGCCTCGTATGGGCCAATAAGCCTTCTGCAGCCCCTATGTTTATCCCTTATGTATCCCCCATGTTTTTCACCTTCATTGTATTATCACCTGACCTAATGCGGGTATAAAATCAACTAGTATTGTAAGATCTGTTCACTTGAGAATGAACCATGGAGGTTCGAAACGTCGTGCAAATTATACAAATAAGTGTAATACACTCTATAGTAAATCACTTCTTTTCTTCACCTTAAAAGTACGAAAATGAGTTTTGGAGAACTCCTATTCCAATTAAGCCCTGATGCTAAGAAAATAGTTAGAGGGATAGAAGCCCTAAACCAGAAAATAATAAATACAGAATATGCGGTCATATTCAATGAAACATATATATATATATATATATATATATATATATATATATATATATATATATATATATATATATATATATATATATATATATATATATATATATATATATATATATATATATATATATATATATATATATATATATATATATGTTTCATTGAATATGACCGCATATTCTGTATTTATTATTTTCTGGTTTAGGGCTTCTATCCCTCTAACTATATATATATATATATATATATATATATATATATGTCGTACCTAGTAGCCAGAACTCACTTTTTGGCCTACTATTCAAGGCCCGATTTGCCTAATAAGCCAAGTTTTCCTGAATTAATATATTTTTTCTATTTTTTTTCTTATGAAATGATAAAGCTACCCATTTCATTATGTATGAGGTCAATTTTTTTTTATTGTAGTTAAAATTAACGTAGATATATGACCGAACCTAACCAACCCTACCTAACCTAACCTAACCTATCTTCATAGGTTAGGTTGGGTTAGGTTGCCGAAAAAGGTAGGTTAGGTTAGGTTAGGTAGGTTAGGTAGTCGAAAAAACATTAATTCATGAAAACTTGGCTTATTAGGCAAATCGGGCCTTGCATAGTAGGCTGAGAAGTGCGTTCTGGCTATTAGGTACGACATATATATATATACATATATATATATATATATATATATATATATATATGTCGTACCTAGTAGCCAGAACTCACTTCTCAGCCTAGTATTCAAGGCCCGATTTGCCTAATAAGCCAAGTTTTCCTGAATTAATATATTTACTATAATTTTTTTCTTATGAAATGATAAACCAACCCTTTTCGCTATGTATGAGGTCAATTTTTTTTTATTGGAGTTAAAATTAACGTAGATATATGACCGAACCTAACCAACCCTACCTAACCTAACCTAACCTATATTTATAGGTAAGGTTAGGTTAGGTAGCCAAAAAAAGCTAGGTTAGGTTAGGTTAGGTAGGTTAGGTAGACGAAAAAACATTAATTCATGAAAACTTGGCTTATTAGGCAAATCAGGCCTTGAATAGTAGGCTGAGAAGTGCGTTCTGGCTATTAGGTACGACATATATATATATATATATATATATATATATATATATATATATATATATATATATATATATATATGTCGTACCTAGTAGCCAGAACTCACTTCTCAGCCTACTATGCAAGGCCCGATTTGCCTAATAAGCCTAGTTTTCATGAATTAATGTTTTTTCGACAACCTAACCTACCTAACCTAACCTAACCTAACGTTTTCGGCTACCTAAACTAACCTAACCTATAAAGATAGGTTAGGTTAGGTTAGGTAGGGTTGGTTAGGTTCGGTCATATATCTACGTTAATTTTAACTCCAATAAAAAAAAATTGACCTCATACATAATGAAATGGGTAGCTTTATCATTTCATAAGAAAAAAATTAGAGAAAATATATTAATTCAGTAAAACTTGGCTTATTAGGCAAATCGGGCCTCGCATAGTAGGCTGAGAAGTGAGTTCTGGCTACTAGGTACGACATATATATATATATATATATATATATATATATATATATATATGTCGTACCTAGTAGCCAGAACTCACTTCTCTGCCTACTATTCAAGGCCCGATTTGCCTAATAAGCCAAGTTTTCCTGAATTAATATATTTACTATAATTTTTTTCTTATGAAATGATAAAGCAACCCTTTTCTCTATGTATGAGGTCAATTTTTTTTTATTGGAGTTAAAATTAACGTAGATATATGACCGAACCTAACCAACCCTACCTAACCTAACCTAACCTATATTTATAGGTAAGGTTAGGTTAGGTAGCCAAAAAAAGCTAGGTTAGGTTAGGTTAGGTAGGTTAGGTAGACGAAAAAACATTAATTCATGAAAACTTGGCTTATTAGGCAAATCGGGCCTTGAATAGTAGGCTGAGAAGTGCGTTCTGGCTATTAGGTACGACATATATATATATATATATATATATATATATATATATATATATATATATATATATATATATATATATATATATATATATGTCGTACCTAGTAGCCAGAACGCACTTCTCAGCCTACTATGCAAGGCCCGATTTGCCTAATAAGCCAAGTTTTCATGAATTAATGATTTTTCGACGACCTAACCTACCTAACCTAACCTAACCTAACTTTTTTCGGCTACCTACCCTAACCTAACCTATAAAGATAGGTTAGGTTAAGTTAGGTAGGGATGGTTAGGTTCGGTCATATATCTACGCTAATTTTAACTCCAATAAAAGAAATTGAGCTCATACATAATGAAATGGGCAGCTTTATCATTTCATATGAAAAAAATTAGAGAAAATATATTAATTCAGGAAAACTTGGCTTATTAAGCAAATCGGGCCTTGCATAGTAGGCTGAGAAGTGCGTTCTGGCTACTAGGTACGACATATATATATATATATATATATATATATATATATATATATATATATATATATATATATATATATATATATATATATATATATTTATATATATATATATATATATTTATTTATTTATTTATATTTAATGTATACGTCAATGATTTGCCAAATGTTTCTAACATTCTTAAGCATACACTATTTGCTGACGATACTACCGTCATTTATTCTGACTCCAACCCCCACACACACTAAATAATATTGTAAATAATAAATTAAAAAAGTCATTCATGGATGTCAACCAACAAACTCACACTAAACATAGAAATAACCTACTACATTTTAATTGGAAGTAAATCATCAAATCAAATTCAACTTAAAATAAACATTGTAATATCAGCAATAAAACTGAGCGACTGTTCCTTGGCTTATACATAGACAAAAGACTGAACTTCAACATCCACATACAACACACAGCCAAAACAATTTAGAAAAACGGTCGGTACACTCTATAAAATCAGATGATATGTTCCCCTCTTTGCATCCCCATCATTATACTACTCGCTAATCTATCCTCCCCCTATCCTACATACGGAATCTGTGCATGGGGTTCAACCACTGCAAATTACCTCAGGCCCATCATCACTCAGCAAATATCTGCAATCAGAACTATAACAGACTCTGTCTTCAGACAACACACAGCCCATCTGTTGAAGTCCCATGACATGCTAAACATACACTCACTCCACACATTCTCAGGTGCTATTTACATATACAAAACCTTGTTCCTAAATGCTAATCTTCATGTGAAACTTTTCGTTGATAAGTGTAATAGAACACATGAGCACCACGCCAGAAATAAATATCTCTTTAATTTCCCCAGAATCAAACAAAATCTGTTCATTAAGGACATTAAGGACCTGCCCAAAACGCTATTCATGTTAGTGGCGTTACAGAAATGTAAAAATACCAATTTTATGTAATCTCACAAACCCATTGTACCTTCTGTAAACAAAAATTATTATTATTATTATTATTATTATTATTATTATGTACTCTGCCCGAAATGTTATGCGTTTTAGTGACGTTACAAGAATGTAAAAAATCCAATTCATGTAATCCCACAACTGCATTGTACTTTCTTGCAAATAAATAAATAAATATATAAATATAAAATAATAAAAACCAATATTGATACTGATTGTTATTTGCTGGTATACGTAACTACTATATACTTACATGTCTCTTCACTCATGGCACACCAAAGCCTACATGCTCTCAGATATATTGCTTTATTATTTAGAGATTCGAGATTCACAAATAAAGATTGTATATATTATTAGAAATTCAGAGTTTAAATCTTTTTTTGTGATTCCAACACACAAACTATATCTTTGAGACGGTTCATGCAGAGATTATGTCAGAAAAATTATATTTTTCGCGTTTTATATTAATATCATCATTATAGTGTGTAAATATTGTTATGACTCCAGGTAGCCTGAAAAATGAGTCTACCCTGTGAGAGTTATTCAGCAAACCAGACCAACTGAGAGGTCAAAGAAAATAAAGACATGTGATAATATATTAAATACTTGGCTAGGGTTAATGAAGAGTTTAAAAGCATAGGCAGAGAATACATATGTAAATAAATGACTTCACATGAGATGTCGAGTTTGTTGGCAAAGTATGAGGCTCACTGCAGACAACTTGACCTCACTCGAGCAACAGAAATCGTGAGAGGAGGTTGCATTGTCTTTGTGTTCCTGGCAGTAAGGGATGAACCTCTAATTTTGTACTCCGTCAAGAGGAGGGGACCAGTCAGGCGCTCGTGTATGAAGCCTGGGAGCAACTTAGTGCTCGAGTCAGGACCAGGAGAGGCTGGTGAAGCAGTTTACTAGCGATTTTGTGGGCGATGGAGATCGCCAATGTCGGAGACCGGGACCTGAACCTGCTCTGCGCCAGATAAAATTCTGTGGTAAGGCTGCTTAACCAGTTGCTAGTGATTGCCTGCAGTTGATCGTGTGCCCAGCAATCGTGGCAAGTGTTTATACGTATATTTTATTAAGGCAGTAAGCTTAAATAAGAGAGTAAAGATGAGGCAACCAGCTGGAGGAGGCAGTGACACGTCCACTCTCTCTGGAGGCCAGTGGCTGACTGAGGAAGGCGGCGGTGGCTGCTAGCGAGGGTAGAGCATGGAATCACCCAAACGGGGGAGTCCCCTTCGCGACGTGTGAGAGTTTAAAGAGATGTCGAGTGAAGGAGAATTATTGTGTGTGAATACATTTAGTTATACTTAAGAAGGGAAACATTTTAATTGGCATGTCAATGAAAATTGCAGGTTTGTTGGAGGAGAAATTGATGGAACTTGGAGGTCAGAGGAGAAGTTAACGGATAGAACTTCAAGACTGTAGAAGTGAATGCCGAACTCTGCGGAAGAGCAGAGCCCCCATAGTGAAGAGTGGACCTCAATCTGTGACGAGGAGCAGTGAAGTGAAGTTTCACGTGCTTCTGTGGAATCAGTGGTGGAGAATCACTGGTGTTCGAGGAAAACTTCATTGACGACCAGACCACACACTAGAATGTGAAGGGACGACGACGTTTCTGTCCGTCCTGGACCATTCTCAAGTCGATTGTCTATATCGATTTGAGAATGGTCCAGGACGGACCGAAACGTCGTCGTCCCTTCACCTTCTAGTGTGTGGTCTGGTCATCATACTTTAGCCACGTTATTGTGACTCATCGCGTGCAAAACTTCATTGTGTAGCAGTCTGGGAGGGCTGTAGAAGATCCTCACAGACAATTATGGGAGAACCTAGATATATACAGAGTAGTGAGCCTCTAGATGCGGAGCAGAGGTTCATGGTGACTACTCATAATGTATTAGGAGAGTGCTTGAATGTCATTGGCGTGTAAGACGCAGTGGGAGGTGGGAGATTGACCATTTGTTTGGGTTGAGGAATTTCTATGCAGATGTCTCTATTGTTACAGCCATAGGCTGAGTTATATATATATTAGGGCTGATTGTATAGTATTATTATGAAAAGAGTGAACCCCACTTGGTGAGGGGGTAATTAGTGGCTAGCCAGGAGTTGGGCAACCACTTGATATGGACAGCTGGTGAAGCCAAGATAGGGTATTGGATCGCAACCAGATTGTAGTAGCTTAGAGTGTTTTATGTCAATATTTTTGTTTCTTTTATGTAGTGTACTTTACGTGTTCTTTGTTTATTAAATTTGTATAGTTAACATGTGTTTGCCCTTGTCCTGTGTCAGATTTCACCCCCTTTCAACCTGTGGTTGGGGTCGTCCCACGGGTCTTAGCCCCTCAGTACCGGGCGCCACTGCTCGCCCTTGAACTCCCGCAGTCAACTAAGGGCTGCCCTTATACACCCCTAGCGAGTGGGGAGGTTCAAGCTTCTTATAACTTACTTAAACCTGCCTGTCCTGACACTGGGACATTTTCTCTTGCTTTATCTGGTCTGTCCTGAGGTCGCCAGCTGGGTGTTTATAGTCGTGTCCCAGCAACACGTCAGTGGTATCATTAATTATCTTGGCTAAGGATGCAATGACACGTGCAGTGCAAGGTGTCACTAATGGTCTCATAAATATATAATATATCTAGCCCTAGAGAATGGAGGCTCACTTAAACTCCTCAGTTAGTTTAAAAGTTTACTGAAGAAAAACATATATACATATATAAATGGCATAAAGATGTCTATGTTTGGAATCATCCGCTGGCGGCTACACGGTCAGCTGACTGGGTCCACTCCTCCAGCGTGGGCACACACCTCGCGCCTCTGGCAGCACGATCAGCTGACGGCTCTAGCTGTCAGAATGTCGTGATTTTCCCACTCCTCTAGCAAGGCGATCAGCTGGACGTTTCAGAGTACGTTGGTGGCTCCTTGCACACCAACTACCCTTCCAGGATCACTAACATCCCCGCCTTAATGATCACACACACCAACTCATGCCTAAATGAGTTTTTGGCTCCTAGCCTAACGTCCTGTCTCTTAGACAATAAAATGATGAGTGGAAATATTCACAACATATAAAATACTCTAAATCGCCTAGCTCAAAAGGGGTAAGGGAGGGACAATTATCTACCTTATTTCACTCCAACCACGAAGCTGACTCATCCTCTGTTGAGGGATGTTGAGGAGCCTGGTTCTGGCGTTTGCTTTGTCGACGACTAGTTCCCACACACACACAGGTTCCTCCGTCGCCTTCGTGGTAACGCGTCTTCGCCGTGCTGACTCCCAACAGGTACTGCCTTCCTCCTCCTCTTCTCTGGGGTACTAGAGACAGGTACCTCCGTCGTCGTCCTCCATTCTCACTGGCACTGCCAACACCTCGCAGTCCCGCACAGCTTCCTCTCGCCTCACTGCCAGTAGATTTGGGCCCGGCCATAACTTCTCGCTTGATGTGTAAGACGTGGTCCTCTAGTGGGCGTCCCAGACGTCACCAGCCCAACGTTCCGTCTGCTGCAGACTCTTGATAGAGCTCTTGGCTCTCTCATCCGGTCCGCCCTTGCCTCTGGGCACTCCACGGAAGTTGGATGACTTCTCCGACTGTCTGCAGAATCGAAGCGGAGCTTAAATCTACGAGTAAGGGTTCTCTAGGTCCGGAGCTCGCTCGAGCGCATCTTCCCTCTCTGACGGCTCGTGATGTACTGTCTTCCCGCCCCAGGTGCCAGCCGCCCCGGTCCCTCCGCCTCATGACGTCACACTGCCCGAGGGCTCTCGTCATTGGTCACTTCAGGCACGTGACCTCACCTGGCCAATCAGGTGCCGGGAAGCGTCAGGACGTCTTGGCGGGAAACAGGATCTCCTGGTCTCCGTGGTGTAGTGGTAAGACACTCGCCTGGCGTTCCGCGAGCGCTATGTCATGGGTTCGTATCCTGGCCGGGGAGGATTTACTGGGCGCAATTCCTTAACTGTAGCCTCTGTTTAACGCAACAGTAAAATATGTACTTGGATGAAAAAACGATTCTTCCCGGCAGGGGATCGTATTCCAGGGACCTGCCCGAAACGCTACGCGTACTAGTGGCTGTACAAGAATGTAACAACTCTTGTATATATCTCAAAAAAGGATGGCTCGACACCGTCCTTTGCCTCAAAAGGTGTAAGCCCCTTGCATTATCAAACTTAGCTGGCCACTTTACAGCCAGCTTAATCACGCTCCACGCTTTCCCACACATGAAAATGTTCCCTGAACATCCGAGAACACTTAGGCTATGGAGATATGACTCTTCTAATCTGGGAAGGAAGAAATACAGGGGTGGACACCGTCACACCTGGTGAGGTTTCCCAGAAAGCAGAAGGGAAGGGGGTGGGGGGGGGGGAAGAGGGAGAGAGAGAGAGAAAGGATCACAGCTGTGGATAGGGTGATAGAAAATATTGACTTACAAAAGGGGAATTGAGGAGATCATTCCAGACAAGGAGAGAGTGGGGAGTCACGGGGCTCAAGTAGGGTGTGTGTGCACAGGACAAGGCCAGTGTTACAGCTGCACCCCTAGATATGTGATGATGAACCCCTTTCCAAGATCAAGAGGCGTGCAGGGTGATCTCCTGAGAAATTTAAGGCACTCCACAGTTTATTGTTGGTCGACCGATGGTAGGGGGATTGTGGCTGCCAAGGTCGGTTGTCTGTTCTGGTAGAGAGTGGTTGGGGGACGTTGTCCACCGGTACACGAGCAACAGTCTGGTGCAGCAGCCAGAGCTCTCTTTGGAGGTTTAAGCCCCATAAGCCCCAACCCTCTCAGGCGGTCCAGGACACAAGATATTGGGGACCTGTCCGGGAGATTGGAATAACACACCCTCAGTTTGAGTCCAGGAGGTTGGACTAATACATCCATTGTGGCAGCTGAGTGGGCTACCTATTATTAGCCTGTGTGACCACAGGTATATTCTCTCTCTCTCTTGGGAAGACTCACAGGACAGGATGGAGAAGGTGCAAGCGTTTGTAGAGTCTGGCAAGCCTGAGGACTTGGAAGGTTGCACCAAGGAGCAGTTGAAGCAGATAACAGAGAAATGTGGCATCAAGGTGAAGGCATCTAAAGTGGCTGGAGTGAAGGATGAGATCCTTAGACAGCTGTGTGGGACATTTGGGGCTTGACTCTATTTATATAATTATTAAAGTAATGAAATCAATTACGAAGGACCACCCGCTTTTATAGTAAACAGGGAAACTAATAAAATGTGATCATTAGAAATTCCTGTAAGAACCAGTAACTATGGATAAATACTAGGAAATATAATCATTTGAGTAATTAATGGGCTGTATAAATAATTTTCTTGAATCAAAGCCTCAAACACCTACATTGGGGGGTTATTGCTAGAACTTCATATATGTCTAGGAACTAGTGTGGTTCGTACACCAGTTCATTGTGTAATAACCTAATCTTATGACCAATTAAAGAATCAATAGAAAATTTATCACCAATAAGAATATAGATCATAAATATCAGAAATTAATCATTATAATAAACATGTATTATCTCCAGTGTACAGCATTATATAAATGATAATAAAAATACTGATAATTTGAATAATTAAAGAAATACGAAAAGTCTTAGCTTGAAGACGATTTCAAAGACATCAGTTACGAATCATCCTCGGGATCTCCGGAATTCCTCGTAGAACACTGGGAGATGAATAACACGGGTAAAGTAACAGCTCGTGAAATTCCTCACACGCGAGCTGTAAATTAAGGGATATTACGTAGCAATGTACTAGGCTACTAAATATCTATATTCAAGAAATTGGGAATAAAATTAATTTAGAATACTAACATGTGGTTTATTTATGTCGCTCGACGTAACAACAAGCTACCCTGCTATATACAATCTCTAATGATGCATCAAAAGGGAGTTCTATATACTTAGCTAATAGGATACTGTATAAGTTGAAGCTTGCCGAAACCGCGTCACAATGGCGAACACGTGGTAGCTAGCTTGGCTTGGATGTCGACGCGCTTATTTGGTCGGTCACGATGGATCACGTAGAACAAATTAACTAGTTCCGGAATGAATATCAGGTTAGACCTTGCTGACAATTCACCGCAACGTATCCTAGACTCTGACATCAAAACGAGTTGCTCAATTCCGCAACAAGTCTTCACACCACACACTGGCGACTTCTCCTCGAGCTGGCGTCTACCACAATGGCGTCTCCCTCTCCCCCCCCGCGTCCCGCATTCGTCACAAAAATTATTTATCACGAATAATATTACTTCGCGCAGTTGTGGCTAAAATGCTTTGATAAAGACTGGGTTGTAATTCTAGGGAGCTAAATATTATTACTTTCTCGTCTTACGATGGTAAACGAGAAATGGAAATGATTTTAGTTCTCTCCATGGCATTCACGCGTGACGTTAAATTCATTACTTGATAACAGTTGTAACTAAAAACTCTCGATTTGATATTATTTGGGAGTTATGTTATCTGTAAATAATTATCACACGGAATACTGCTGATTTTAGAGAATCACACTCAATTCTCTAACACACTGCATATAAATGTGTTTAACTTGGTAGAATCTGACGCAATACTGGCGCTTGGTTACGTAAGAATTCCAGCATTATTGTACAGATACAATTATTAGTTCATGTGAACACTACTGTTAGTTAATTTTAGTTACTACAGTAATTAGTATATTTTAGTAATAGTTAATAATAATACAACAGTATTGTATTAGTGTTGAAAATTTCCAACAAGCTGAGGGCTAAGAGTTAAGCGGCAAAACAAGGAGCCCAGAAATGAGCTGGAAGTGGAAAGGAGGATGATGGACAAGATGACGTGTGGACCCAAGGATCAAGTAGGAGTAATCGCAGTAGCAGAAACAGGAGCTTGGAAAGATTCCAGCTAGAGCTCCAAATGCAACAACAACGTGAAGAGAGACAGTTCCAACTGGAAAAGTTAAAGTTAGAACTTCAGATGAAAACTGAAGTAGAAAAAGAGAAAATCAGACTGGTGGTAGAAAAGTTAAAGGAGAAAACCAGACTGGAGATAGAAAAAGAGAGAACTGGAGTTAGAACAGGAGAAGGAAAAACAGAAAGCCCAAGTCGAAAGGGAAAAAGAGAGATCAAAACAAATGCAGATAGAAGAAAATAAAACTTTAGCTGAGCACAGGATTGAACAAAGTCACTTATCAAGACTATTCAACAAATGTGACAACTGGTTAGTAACTAACCCAGTTGACATTTCCAGGCTAAGAATTTCCACAAAGGTGGCTAGCTAAAAATATGACCATGTTAAGGATATAATCGAATCTTATAGAAACATACTCCTTGTCAGTGATACTGAGTCAGACGAATTAAGTCTAATTGAATCTGACCTTGCCAACTATGAAGACAAAATTCAGGCCAAGTTAGATCATTACAACAAAGTGCTTGCAACACAAAATGTTCCTGCTGGAGTAGAACATTTTTATAGTTTAGTTATACGCAAGCAAGCATCCAGCTCAGATGGAATACATGAGCTACCTCAAAATGAGGAGATTCCTCTAACCAACAATAACAAAAGATAATCAGCAGTAAATTAATTCTCCAGCAACAAGCTAAATGAGAAACCCAGCTGAGTAATAAACCCAGATTGAGCCTGGTACAAATAGTATTCGCCGAGACGTTTTATAGTTCTCAGTGGAAAATCAGTGGTCTGTAACCTAAACAGGTACATGTCACAGCGACCAAGCCATTGAACCCACTGTAGACCTAGAATTATTCTCGACAAGTAATAATTGACCACACTCAGTCTACCTAGGTAATTAATAATACTAGGCTAGAGAATCTAGCGCTCCCTAGGTATTAAATAATATTAGGTTAGAGAATCTAGCACCCCTAGGTAATTAATGATATTAGGCTAGAAAACCTAGCACTTCCTAGGTAATTAATAATATTAAGCTAGAGAATCTAGCACTTCCTGGGTTATTAATAATATTAGGCTAGAGAATCTTGCATCCAGCATTTCCTGAATTCAACAGTAACTCGAAATCATCAAGAAACTTCTACACCTGCAAATTCACCCGGACAAAGGTCCATTATACCTGTGCTTAACTTTTGCCAAGAAAACCTTACAATAGTCTTTAACAGACTACAACATTTATTCAAAGTTTTCTGCACTAGAAGCTAGTGAGTTATTTGCATTAGTTTTTGTTTGAGCTGTTTTTCTTTCTTTTATGCTTATTATTGTAGGAGTGCAGCACGAGCAAAATTGTAAACTTACCAATATGTAAGTGAACCTACAACAGAGAACTAATAAACCGTGAAATGTTTAGGTTGGGATAAATTGTAACAAATTATATTTCAAGTAAGATTAATCGTAGCAATAATTAAATTTCCAGCAACGTTAGGTTTCCCATCATTTAATGTATTAACATTAAACCTTAAGCATTGTATGATAACATGCTTAACGAGCTGATTTAATAGCTCACCTAAAGATTAACGTAATAATTGAGCGCTTTATTGTTGATAATGATGTTTGAACGCTCTATTGCTCCCCATACTAATTTGAGCCCCTTGTTGCTCACCATCACATGAGCATATTTACTCACCGCAATAATCGAGCGCTTTATTGTTTCCCGTGATAATTTGAGCGTATTAATGTTCACCATGATAATTGAGCCCATCATTGCTCCCCCACGATAATACGAACGCCTAATGCTCGCCATGATAATTTGAACACTATTGCTCACTGCGATACTTAGAGTTTACTTCGCTCACCATGATAACCTGCAACTATTAATGCTCACCACGATAAACTGAGTAGAACCCACTACTCAACATTCAACTAGAGTGACACTACTAAGAATTAGTAAGTTGGCACAATTAGCTTAGCCCTCTACTTAGGTAGGTTAGAAAAATTAAACCATCTATTTAGGTAGGTATTCAGGACATTTTTATCAATTGAGTATCAGCTGAATCTGCATTCAAGATTAAATACAGTTAACTATTCATAGAGACTGATTCAATAAAATTAATTTCTCATTTAAGTTGAGGATGTATTAATAAGTTTCCAGTGATAAGCCTGCGAGCTGTAGTTTAATTAGCTTATGTCAAAATGACTAGGCTACTAATCTCACTGTCGACTCGGAGTCTTCCTTGATTTTAATGAATAACCTATTGAGTTCTCTAATATTACATTAACTTCAGCTAGTTAAAACTTAGTTATATCATTAGTCAGAATGACTACTGCACGGCAGTGCATATTAAATTAAATTTGTTCATTTGAGTTTGGGGTGATCATGGTGCTCAGTGATGTGTTATTGTCTAGTTACAAGTCACAGCGACCTTACTGTAATATCGAAGTCTCCTTGATCTTGAATGACCAAATGATTAATATTCTTTAATTAAAGAATATTAATGTAGAATACAACTTATACAATAATGTAATCTGTTCTTAAGAACATTTTCTGAGTTCACAAAACAATTTAACGACTAAGTAATTCAACCATTACACGTCACAGTGACCCTAGTCTTCGAGTCTACTGCAAACTTTAGAGAGTTTTTGATTACAGATACCTTAATCATTTAATATTTCAATATTTAATTCTTGTTCCCATAATGACTTAGAGTCACATCTGCTGTAACAGATTCGGGACATCCGTTATGTGTGTTCTAACGTACTAACATACTAAACCATAATGTAACCAGAGTTGGAATGGGTATGTCAGTACTCAACATTGAACTACGACCCGAGTTTTCCTTCCCCGGAGTTATGGTGGAAATTATTCGACACTAATACATCCTTTTTGTATTATAATACATCCTTATTGTATTAACCACAGCATTTACTAACATTACTAACTTGTAGAACTAATTGAAATTAATATTTTCCCTAATGCATATTATTTGCCAAATTCTTCCTACTCGAGCTAGCGATATTGCGTCAACTCCGCGGAGGAATAAATACTATCTACATGTTAGAGAATTAAGTAATATTCTCACTTTCTGTCAGTATTCTTTCTAAGAATTATTAATTGACAGTATAGCAACCAGTGATCTAATATTAGCATGCTATCAGCTAGAGATCACTATCTAACAGTTTATCTGATATATTATATTGTCATGGAGGAACCAGAAATTTCCCTCCATTTCTCGTCTAATAAGAACCTTGTTCGTATTAATTATTATGTGACAAGAATTTAAATATCATCTAACTCCCTGTAATAGCCACCGCAGTTTTATCGTCTCATTAAGTTGAGTAATTATAAAGGAAAAGAATTTTCCGTTTCTACTGAAACATGTTCGCGCCTGCGAGACCGAGACGGGGGAGGAGAGAGGAGGAGAACCAGGGAAAGCATGGGCTGAGCGTCGCCTGCACACGCCATTGCCTTTAATTGGCCTGGAGCAAGAAAATGGCCATTGCCTTTAATTGGCCTGGAGTACGCTAATGAGCGGACCACAACGATTATTGTGACTGCTGTGACTCCATTAGCAATCTTAGGATCGTATCGGCGAACACCTATATGGTTAAGTGGTATTATATTCTTGTAACGAACCTTCTTACATTAATTTTTACCCTTGTTCATCGTTATGTCGCTAGCCCTCCTCTAAACACCAAGTGAGTTCCCAGTGAACTAAATTTACTCCCTTTATTGCCTAATAGTTGCATAATTATTTGTGTTGAGTCCTCTACATTTTTCTGGGTTTGCAGCCTGTGACGAGTCTGCCTGAGGAGAAATCAACTCCCCACACCACGCGTGTTGCGAGACGCATGTTCTAGCAAGTCCCAGATGAGGCTACCTCACACGCGCGCAACATTTCTCAATCACAGCTAAGCAGTTGAAATTATTTTAGTATATTTACTAACAATTTAATGTTTAGTTTTAGTTTAGTTAATTTATTATGCACCCCATACCCATCTTGTGGGCGGTAGTGGAAAGGGTTACAGAGGCACATAATGGGCTCAGGGACTGAACCCCACAATTCATTTAGCTAAGCAAGTTACAATCTTGATGAGCTAGTTACAAAATTCAATATAAGTCATCACATCAACAATGGGTTCGAGATCGACCTCAAGTACAGGTTCTAAATTAAGCAACTGACATATGTGGAGAGCTAGTGTCAAAATTTATATGTTTGTCCTGCACACCGCCCCCCATCCAATGGGCAGCGGTGGATAGGTTACAATCACTTAGTTACTACCTACAGTTAGCAAACTGGGGATATTTGGCTAAAACTTCTGGTAGCAGATCATTTTGAATGAAATATTGACACATCGCTGGAACATTGGTTATAGAATTGTCTCTAAATTCACGTATCTTTTCGCACTCCATCACATAGTGACGGAGAGTGTGCGAATAATTTTGTTGACACAGTTTACATTTGATCAGGTTTACATCAACAGATAATGAGAATTCCCAGAGATACTTGTAACCGAGTCTAAGCCGAGCAGTAGTAACATCTAGAAGTCTGCTGATTTTATTGGCGGATCCATAGATGTGTGGCTCCTCTTGCATGATAGTATGATGATAGATGGAATTACTGGTGTCAATTTCACTTTGCTTCAGATCTACAAGATCTTGTTGAAGTTCTCGGTGTACTGCTGCTCTCAGATTGCTCATTGACAATCCAAGGTTACATGTTACACTCAATGGCTCCTTTAAAGGCAGATTCTTTGGCTAACTTATCAGCTCTATCATGCATTCGGAGCCCAACATGAGATGGAGACCACATGAAATGGACTCTGTTGTGTTGAGAGTTGAGAGCATTTAAGGATGATAAGGAGTCACTTACAATTAATGTATCAAGTTTTGAGACTTGTACACATTTCAGTGCAAGGATCAAGGCAAATAGTTCAGTCTGAAGGGTAGAGGCCCAGTTGTTTATACGGACTCCCCACTCAAAGTATAGGCCATCGCCCATTGTCAGGACAACTGCACTTCCAGCTGCACCCGTGGTGCGGTGTAGGGAACCATCAGTAATGATTATTGATATTGACTATAATGTTCATTTCTTATGAATTTATTATGTATGCCATATATATTTAATGCATATATTTCTTAACACTACTAACAGATTTGATATGAATAATTATTTTGTCTTATGCTAATGGCTGCATTATTACTGCCATTGATTAATCTTAATTTATCATATTCCGGTAGTATTTTGAGGTACCTTTGCCTCTAATTATTACTACATAATCTATTGAATTTCATTTACATTTAGTTACTTCAGTGAAGAACCAGCACTGAAATCATGCTTGGGATGTATTAATCTTTTTGCATGTAACCCCCATTTTGGGCGAGTTAATTTGACTCATAATATACAGTCCCTTTAATATTCAATAGATTATTAATTAAAAACATCCATAGGACACTAGTTCATGGAATTAATATCAAACCACTTGCTCTACCTAGTTTTCCACTTTTTCACAAAAAGTGGTGGTCCTTCGTAGCTATCGAAATTAGCATCAATTTAAATGATTTACATGAGTCAAGTTTTCCCACAGCAACATCTCAAGTTAATGCAATAGTGCCCACTGCCCAACTAGTCAACAACAAAGGGGCCAAGATCGCCATTCGTGGCCTGTTTGATCAAGGGTCCCAGAAAACCTTCATTACACAGAAAGCGGCTGAGGCACTTAAATTAAAACCAATAACACAGGTTAAATTAAACCTGTCGGGATTTATGATAAATAGAGGACCCCAAGAATGCAAAGTAGTCCAACCACTAGTACGCCTATGCGGTTATGTCCAATATGTCCATCTTGAGGTTATCTTGAGATGATTTCGGGGCTTTTTTTTTAGTGTCCCCGCGGCCCGGTCCTCGACCAGGCCTCCACCTCCAGGAAGCAGCCCGTGACAGCTGACTAACACCCAGGTACCTATTTTACTGCTAGGTAACAGGGGCATAGGGTGAAAGAAACTCTGCCCATTGTTTCTCGCCGGCGCCTGGGATCGAACCCAGGACCACAGGATCACAAGTCCAGCGTGCTGTCCGTTCGGCCGACCGGCTCCCTAGGCCAGGCCATAGTAGTCGATCAAATCCCGTTTGATCTAAATGTTAAGTGTCTAGGGAACACAGCCAGACTCCAACAGAAAAATGGAGTTAAATTGACTGACAGCAAGATAATGTCTAACCGCCTAACCAATGTTGACATGCTTGGAGGGGCAGACCACTACGACTAGTTTATTACTGGACAAACTAAGCGACAGGGGCATGAATCTGCTCAGATCAGCAGGAGGCTACCTACTTGCAGGTACAGTTTTAACCCTGAAGAACCCTATGCCTGCTGACAATCGATGTTAATAGAAAATTAAACCATCAGCTGAATATAAATCTCTAGCTTCAAGCTTTAAAATTATAAAACAGCTGACTACGTAAAACACAGATTGAGTCTGGTACAATTAATATCAGTCGAGATGTTTCTATGGGTCTCAGTGGATATTCAGCGGTGAGCAGCCTAAACTAGTGCAAATCACAGCGACCAAGCCACTAACCCCACTGTAAACCCAGAACTATTCTCAATGGTAATAATTGACCACACTCGTTCCTCTAAGAAAACCAAATCAAATAAGCTAGAAAAGTCATACAGAAACTTTCCATACCTGCAAATCCCACAAGAACAAAAGTCCAATACAAGCTGGCGCCTAAGGTCAGCCAACAAAATCTTAGATTAGTCTTCACAAGAAGACGCAGGTAAAATGCATTCGGGTAAGTCTTCATAAAAAGACCGCAGTTGTCTTCTTGTGACAAGTCTTCACAAGAATTACCCGTTTGGGCAATTCTTTGCAAGAGAAGATCAAAACCCCATAGAGTTCTGTTAACTAGGATTTTTTTAATCCATCTGATGAAATATCTCCCGCAGTGTTGCTTCAGTTTTGTTTGGGGCTACTTGTTCCTTCTCGTTTCTGCCCTTAAGCAACCTTAAAAACGTTTTTGAAGAAGCACCTTAGCACAAGCAATACTGAAAAATTGCAAAGTCCGTAAGTGAACATGTACCTGAGAACTATGAATAGTGAAACACTTAATTTGGGATAATCCATTACGAAATATCTTCCAAGAAAGATTTGTCGTAGTAACCATGAGTTAAACACTCGCCAGCAACCTTAAGTTTCTCACAACATAAACAAAATTAAACTTTTAAGTTACTGTGCTTAGTTATGCCTCAAGAGAAGGTTATAGCACTGTAACTTACCATGTATCAACCGAGCAGACCACACTGCTCATTAAAATAAACCTTTGAGTTACTGTGCTCAGTTATGCCTCAAGAGGGTTATAGCATTGTAACTTACCATGCATAAAACGAGCAGACTTACTGCTCACGTATAAACTTAGCACATATAAACCTAACACATATATACCTAACACATATATACCAAACACGTATAAACCCAGCAGATTACACTGCTCATGATGAATCACTATAATGTGGGTAACGATAAATCACAATAACATGACTAATGTTGAAATCCTTTAACACTTAAGCTGCTAAGGGTCCTGAGGAGGACCCCTTTTCTTGCACACCCGTGTGTGAAAGAAAAAAATTCTCAAAAATTATTTCGTCTTCAAAAAATGTTAATTTGTGTTCCCTGAGCACGGGAAAAATAAAACAAAATCGTAGGTGGCATATTTTGGGGGCAATAGGCCGAGGAAGTCTGGCAAAAAGTGGGCGTTGACAGAGAGGTCGTCAGAGTCGGTCAGCGTCACCCGCGCTGAGAGAGGGGAGTTTCCACAAAGATATTATTACTTAATTATTTCAATGTCTCTGATTGGTTTTTCTTAGTTTTTTTGCAGTAATATTATTCAACAGTGTGTATTGTGATATATTTATATAATAAAAGGGGTGAATAATTGCTATATTCAAAAGTATGGGGTGCATATTAGTGATTCAGTTATTACAATAAATAAATAGTTTTGCTGTTATTACACTCTATACACAGGTTATATATAAGTATCTGCATGTTTTGGTCACCATAACGAACCACTAAGTTGGTACTGAGAGTCGAAAAGCAACGAGGAGTGACCTCCACCCATCAGTCAGCCACTGTTGCCACTCCCTAAAAAATGCCTCACTTGCCCACTTTCTCCTTCCACAATCCTGTTTTATATTTTATTCACAATATACAGACGTTATATATAAGTATCTACATGTTTTGTTCACCACAACTGTACAACTAAGCTGATATAGTTAGTTCAGGCACTAAGAGATGTCGCTACACACACAGTCAGCTGGCGGCTGCCTCCCCGCACTCATTTGGGAGGAGCCATTTGGGTGACGGAGGTGACGTCATCTGCATGATTTGTCTGGCTGTGTAGAGGGTGGCCACTATGCTCTTTGGGCACTCTACAAGCTTAGGTATATAGTTACGGTGCATACAACATGTAGATACTTATATATAATGTGTATATAGGGTAATAACACTGCAAACAATACTGTTGGGGGAGAAATTTTAGTGCGTGTGAACTATGATTCTTTTGCTGTTATTACACTAATACACACATTATATATAAGTATCTACATTTGTGTTCACCATAGAGAACCACTGAGCTGGTATAGTGAATGCAGACAATAACAGCTAGCCACACAGTCAGTAAACGATGCAATCTCCCTCCGTCCCTCAGCATCACTCCTCCCACAGCGCTAATTATTACAACAATCCTGCTATTATCACAATCCTGGTTATTTATATCACAGTCAGGGATCATCTGTAATATTGTCATCGCTAAATAATAGCAGTTATATATTTATTTTGACATTTTTCGGCGATGCTGTGGTCACAAGCTGAACAGCAATGCTGTCCACTCATGCTGCGTGTGCCAGCCTTGGTTGTTCCAACAGTACTGTGGCTCTCATACTGGAGAATATTGCTCACGATTTTTTTTTAAATGGCATCTTTTTACAAGAGCCCTGAGGAAGCTAATGTGAACCCCGTGTAGCCGCGGGTAATTTGAATCTTGCCTGGCACCCTATGGCGTATATATATACCATGCGCACCGTGGGACATATTACTCATGGCGTATATATACGCCATGCGCAGTTTAAGGGTTAAGCTATGTGCTCTGTTATGACTTAAGAGGGTTAAAGCACATACAAAACCGAGCAGGCCCTACTGCTCACAAATAAATATTTTACGCTATGTACTTAGAAGGTTTAGGAAATTAGTTAGGGGTCAGCAGAGTGCAAGATGAGTCTGTACTCAGGAAAGAATATATAGTATTAATAAAGACTGATTTAAATGAAATGATGATAAATAGAAAATGATACCCCTCATTTAAAGTTGAGGATGAATTAATGAGTCTTCAGTGACGAGCCTGTGAGCTGTAACCTAAATAACTACAAGTCACAATGACTAAGCCACTGGACTCACTGTCGTCTCCAAGTCATCCTTGATTTTAATAAAAAAAATACATACTCAGTTCTCTGAATTAAAAAAAAACTTTAGCTAGGTTAGAAACTTAGTTATACTATGAAGTAACCTAAAATACCGGTCCGAAAGGACTGATGTACAATAATGTAAACTTAAACTCAAACAATACTTTAATTCTGCATAAGTGCAGACAATTCCTCGTTTGAGGTTGAGGTGATCTCATGAGTCTGCAAGAATAATTCAGTGACTAAGTGACTTAACAGTTACAAGGCATAGCGACCATATCCACTGACTTCAATGTTGATTTGGAGCCTCCTTGATCTTAAATGACATAATGATTAATACTTTAAACATTTAACTGATGTACCCGTGATGACAGATCAATGACTTAGTCTCCCATACCTGTCACACAGATCCGGGACATCCGTTATGTACGTACTAGCATACTAATTTACTAACACGTAATGAATTTATAACTTCAGGGGAGAGCATCAGGTACATCAGTACTGAAGCACGAACAGCGACCCGTATTTTCTCGCCCCCGGAGTTATGTCAGAAATTTCCGACACCCAAATACTAACCCCCTAGTACGATAAGATGAATTTGTTGTGCTAGGAAATCAAATATATTAACTCTACTAACCAGTAGCGTAGTACAATCAAATTCTCATCAGTATCGATGCCATTATTGCATCAGCTGCTCGGTTCCAATGAGAATAATCTTTGTATATATATTAATCGAATTAAACCCAGTCTAACCTTGTTGAATTTATTAACGAATATAGATTGGCAATTGATTTCATTCAATTTAATAAATTATATCGCTGTTTATCAGTAAGGTTTTCCACAGCTACGATCAGCGGATCCCGTATCAACAAAAGTCATGAAATGAATTTCACCTACGTATGTATATGTAATTTATCTAATGTCACTTAGGTTCAATGATATACACAGTGGAAAACCATCTGTTTTACCTAGAGTACATTATTATGACGTAAAATAACATAATAATTCAATCAAATAAGAAACCAGAATAAAATATTGTGAATTACATGCCAAGTATATACCATCTAGCGCTAGGTGGCGCGTGGATCACTTGCAAAGAGACTTGGCCAAAGAGCAAAGCCATCTTGATCTTGATTGACTACACATAAGGGGCATAACTGGCCAACCCCTCACAGTGTTCAAGAGAGAACTGGATAGGCACCTCCAAAGGGTACCTGATCAACTAGGCTGTGACTCATACGTCAGGCTGCGAGCAGCCGCGTCCAACAGCCTGGTTGATCAGTCCGGCAACCAGGAGGCCTGTTCGACGACCGGGCCGCGGGGACGTTAAGCCCCGGAAGCACCTCAAGGTAACCTCAAGGTAGGTATCTCGAAGCTGACGATTATCGTCGTCTGTTATATGGATCATCCGAGCATTGTCGGACCTCAGACTTTGCTACCAGCTTCATCTTCATTGTGGACACCACGTACGGATGGCTACGTATTCCATAATCACTTTGTTGTGGCCATAATATTGTGTGCTTTTTTGTGTGTCCAATTGCTACGCTGAATGAAGATAAAAAAAACAGCAGTAAGTGTGTTTTCCATACTCAGTCAACTCCATTTCAATGTGTATTTGTGGAAATACTCACTGTTATATAGAAATTACATAATATTAATTTTGCAGCATGGAGTTATTTATGAAAGAAGTTTACCCCATTTTGGTGAATCACGTGTCTGCCGAGATAACGCTTACAAACAGGATTAGACGGGTTACAGAGAGCTGTCTGACGTATTCTACATTCACAACTAGACAGCTAAGCACTTATTTCCAATAATAACTCAGTAGTTAGTTTATTAACCACATGGTTGGAATTTATTAGTGATTTTCATTTTTTAAATTAATTCCATGTCTATGTCATAGGTTGTCTCCACATTATTGATTAAACCCCTTAAAGATGTGTAAGGGAAATACTCCAAATAATATATAGAAGTTTTTACAGTCCACTTCTCTAGTTTTATTTGAATCAATTATATATTTATTATTATATTAGATTATATGCTGGAGAATTTCCCCCCACAAATGGTACATATACTCTGTCATACGACAATTTGAAATAAGTTAGTGACTTCACCTGAGCATCTTAGTCCCACTGACTTCCCAGACACCCAAGCTCAGTTGCTGACCATCTTCAACAAACATCGTACTGTTGTTGCACTGACATTAGAACAACTTGGACTGACACACCGCATCACTCACAAAATTCCCCTTGAACCAGGTACTCGACTAATTTATGTATTTATGTACCTGCATTCAGATTGCCTCATTCTCAACGAGCTGTTGCAGACCGTTTTATTGACGAGATGTTACACGGAGGTGTTATTGAAGAAAGTACCTCTCCATGGAATGTTCCATTGATCTTAGTACCCAAGAAGGATGGCTCTTGGCGTCCCGTCGTTGATTTCAGACAACTTAACCATGTGACGATACCTTATAAGTTTCCACTTCCAGTGCTCACTGACTTATTGCAGAACATAGGCCAGAATAATGTTTTTTTCTACTCTTGATCTATTGCAAGGATTTTGGCAAATACCACTTGACCCAGAAAGCCGAGAATTGACAACGTTATCAGTCCCTAATGGTCACTACCAGCACACCCGCATGCCTCTTGGCTTACGCAGCAGCCCTATTACTTTCTCTAGGCTTATGACAAACTTGTTCCGGCATGTTAGGTAATACTCTCATGGTTTACCTCGATGACCTCATAATCGTGTCCAAGGATGTACCACCCACCTTCAAAGTTTGGAACGTGTCTTTCAGAAACTATCTGAAGCTAATCTGAAAATCAAACTTAGCAAATGTGACTTCATGAAAAAAAAAGATAAAGTTTCCAAGTCATAATGTCACCCACCCTACAAGGCATCACCACTCTTGACTCAACTATCTTACAGGTAATTATCCACAATCTCTTTACCTAATGCCTACTAATTCAATTGATGTTATTGACATAATCCTTTCCCTTAAAAGCAAGTCTAGTGCCCTTGAGGAGATACCAACTCTTATTTACAAAAAGCCTCCAGATCTTTAGCTCCTTCCATTGCATTGTTCTTCAACAAGTCACTTGAACTTCAAACCTTTCTAGATATTCTAAAAAAAAAAAGCGAGAGTAACCCCTGTCCACAAATGTGGTGATCCCACTGATGTCAACAACTTCAGACCTATATCATTTCTGCCAAACTTGTCAAAAATATTTAAAAAAAACTAATCTACAAGCAGCTCTACTCTTATCTAGCCAAACTCAATATACTTAGCTCTTGTCAGTATGGCTTCAGACCCCAAAAAAGCACTAATGGTACACTTATTAGTATGATTAACTTGATACATGCAGCTCTTGATAAAAATGAGTTCCCTGTTGGGTTATTTGTGGACCTGCATAAGACTTTTGACACTGTCGACCACCAAAACCTTCTTCTTAAATTATAACATTATGGAGTCCGACGTCACTCCCTGCAATACCTTAAGTCTTACCTTATTGACAGGCTCCAGTATGTGTCTGTGAATAATTCAATTTCTCCCACCCCTACCCATCAACATTGGTGTTCCTCAGGGCAACATACTTGGCCCTCTCCTCTTTCGCATCTACATTAATGACTTTCCAAATGCCTCCCAACATCTCAAACCAATACTATTTGCTGACGACACGACCTTCATTTACTCCAGTCCTGACCCCCTTGCTCTAAATGCCACGGTGAATACTGAGCTAAATAAAGTCCATGACTGACCACTGCCAACAAACTCACCCTCAATATTGACAAAACTTTCTATATTTTGTTTGGTAATAAACCCTCAAATCAAATAAATCTCAGGATGAACAATACCCAAATTTGTAACAAAGTAGATGGTAAATTCCTTGGCGTTCTCGTTGACCACAAGCTGAATTTCCAGGGACACATTCTAAATATATTAAAAAAAGTTTCAAAAACTGTTGACATTCTTTCTAAGATCAGATATTATGTATCTCGCCCTGCCCTGGTGACTCTATTACTCCCTCATCTATCCTTATCTCAACTATGGTATTTGTGCTTGGGTTCTGCTACCCAAAATCATTTACGTCCTCTAATTACTCAACACAAAGCTGCTATTAGAACAATATCTAACTCTGGCCCCAGACATCACTCGGTACCCCTACTCAAATCTCTGAAAATGTTAGATATTAAGTTACTGCACATCCTCTCATGTGTATTTTATATATTTAAAACGCTGAACTGTAATATCAATCCTATCCTTAAAAGCTTCCTTAAAGGTTGTAATAGATCCCGTGAGCACCACACCAAAAACAAATACCTATTTGATATTCCAAGAGTACAACTTAATCAAACTATAAATGCTTTACAAATTAAGGGACCTAGAATGTGGAATGACCTTCCCAATTATGTTAAAAACTGTACCTCTCTCAACCAGTTTAAGATAAAAACTAAGTACTACCTAATTAACATAGTAAATAATATATGTGGAACTGTCAGACGGCGGCAACACTCCTTACCCGCCTCTGGCAACACAGTCAGTTGGACGATTCAAAAGTTCGCTCATGGCCTCTTGAAACCAGCCACTTCCTCTAGCTGCCAAAAATGTCACTGTGCCCACACATATATATATTAACTCATGTATATATGAGTAACCTGACACCTAGCCTAACTCTACCACACAGGTAGTAATAATAAAGACAATGATCACAACATGAATGATACTCTAGCTCACCTAGATCAAGGGGTAATGGGAGGGAATTTATCTTCCTTAAGTCTCTCTGCTACAAAGTTGACATATCCTCTTGCGATGGTTGCTGAGGTCCTCTGTTGATCAGGATCCGGTACCCACAAGGTCCTCAGTTGACTCGTAGAAGCGCGTCCTCTCCGTACTCTCTCTCTCTGCAGGCAAGTCCTTTTACTCCTTGGTACTGGAGACAAGTCCCCGCGCAAGTCGTCTCCTTCCTCCCACACTTGAACTGTAGATAAATCTCTAGTCTGGTTCAGTGTTCCCTTCTCGATCTTCTAGTGGACTTAACCCTGGTCACATCAGCCCGCTTGATGTGTCTGAATGCGGCCCGCAGAGCGCCCTTACGACCCCGCCCAACGTTCACCTCTGCCACAGACTATTGGTGAAAGAGCTCTTGGCGCTCTAACACCAGCCAAGCCTTGCTTCCATGTACTCTACAGGAGTCATATAAACTCCAACGACGTCTGCAGTACCAATGTGGCTGCCTGGGTCCACTGGCTGGGGCTTCCTAGCCTCCAAATTGGGAACTCACTTGAGCGTGACCACTCTTAATGACGGGCCATGACACACTGAGCGATGCAGGGCACTCGGGCCGCCCAGACCTCTCCGCCTTGTGACGGCACACCTGTTATGAATCCATATGTTTGATTATAACATATTTATTCATGATAAACATGTATATTCATTATTTCTTTCCTCAGTTATTTTAAATTAGCCATTATATCCATTTGTTTCCGAGTATATATATGTTTGAGTTATATGTAGCATGCTGTAGTGTGCCTGTATGTAATATTTTGCTAATGCTATTGCATGTTCATTCCTGGAGGGGGGGGTGGTAGGGGGAAGCCGTGGCGTCTCATGGGGGAATGACCGTATTTGGACTGTTCCAGTATTGTGTGCAGTGTATCAACCTAGCGTCACTGATTCACCCCTGAAATTATTCCAGTTCTTATATGTACTTAAATTCTTAATTACACCTTAGTAGTGTTATATGCATTTTAGTAAAGTTATAATGATATTCTTATTTATTTATTTCTGATAGCAGATTATCTAGAAATTTCATGGGGGTTTTAGTTGGTAACTTGTAGCCACCATGCCGTGTATGCTCCAGGAACGCCAGTCGCGTGAGTGGACCTGGCTGGCGTGGACATGTTTTGAGATTAGGCTTTGGTACCTGGCGATTGTTCAGTAACATAGCTAATTGCCTGGTTAGACCATTATTTGCATACCCATCTTTAAGATTGAAAATGGTGGTCAGTGCTTATATATATATATATATATATATATATATATATATATATATATATATATATATATATATATATATATATATATATATATATATATATATATATATATATATATATATATATATATAACTGAAAACTCGCACCCCAAAAGTGACTCGAACCCATACTCCCAGAAGCAACGCAACTGGTATGTACAAGACGCCTTAATCCACTTGACCATCACGACCGGACATAATGAGGTGATAGCCTAAGCTATTTGAACCACTAAGCTATATATATATATATATATATATATATAAGCTATATATATATATATATATATATATATATATATATATATATATATATATATATATATATATATATATATATATATATATATATATATATATATATATATATATATATATATATATATATATATATGTGTCATACCTAGTAGCCAGAACGCACTTCTCAGCCTACTATGCAAGGCCCGATTTGCCTAATAAGCCAAGTTTTCATGAATTAATGTTTTTTTCGACTACCTAACCTACCTAACCTAACCTAACCTAACTTTTTCGGCTACCTAACCTAACCTAACGTATAAAGATAGGCTAGGTTAGGTTAGGTAGGGTTGGTTAGGTTCGGTCATATATCTACGTAAATTTTAACTCCAATAAAAAAATATTGACCTCATACATAATGAAATGGGTAGCTTTATCATTTCATAAGAAAAAAGTTAGAGAAAATATATTAATTCATGAAAACTTGGCTTATTAGGCAAATCGAACCTTGCATAGTAGGCTGAGAAGTGCGTTCTGGCTACTAGGTACGACATATATATATATATGTCGTACATATATATATATATGTCGTACATATATATATATATATATATATGTCGTATATATTCATCAGTCCACAAGGAGACATGTATTTACAAATAGACGGAGTAGCAATGGGCTCCCCCTTAGGAGTTTTATTTGCTAATTTTTATATGGGAACCATCGAAGATAGGGTCTTCAGTAGCAGACAAAAACCAACTGTATACTGCCGTTATGTAGATGACATATTCGTAATAGTAAAAGACTCAGATGAACTAATTGACCTAAAAAGACACCTAGAGAGAGAGTCAGTACTCTGATTTACACATGAAAATAGTGAAAATAACAGTCTGCCCTTCTTGGATGTACTAATAACAAAAACAGGAACCTCTTTAAGCACCAACGTATATACCAAGCCCACCAACATAGGATTATGCTTGAACGGTAGAAGTGAGTGCCCCCAAAGATACAAAGCCAGTGTTCTCAATGCTTATATTCGTCGAGCGCTTACCCACTGCTCTGAATGGAGCAACGTGAGTAGAGAGTTTGAAAGAGTAACTCAGGTATTGGTGAACAACTGATATAGCAACGCGGAAATAAACGCTGCTATAAGAAGACACTTGGACCGTTGGTATAATTCAGAACCTAGAACAGAAACCACAACACCCGCAATAAAATTATATTACAAATCAACCATGCACAGTGAACATATAAAAGAGGAAAGAATAATGAAAGAAATAATCCGTAAAGGAGTAAAAAGCACTTCTCCTAACCAAAACATAAACCTGATAATATTCTACAAAACCAAGAAGACTTCCGAACTCCTTATTAAAAACAGCCCGAAGCCGACGGAGAACCCTCTACAGCAGTCAAGCGTTGTATACATGTACACTTGCCCCCACGAAGGATGTAACCTTCAATGTAAGTACATAGGTATGACGTCGACCAAGCTGACGAGGCGTTTGACATGCCATCTTCAATCTGGTGCCCCTAGGAATCACATGAGACAAGCCCATGACATTACTCTAACAAGAGAAATGTTGAACAAGAATACTTGCATAATAGACAAAACCCAAGATTCAAGAAGATTACAAATTCTTGAGGCAATTCACATAAGAATAGAGCGACCTACCATGAACACCCAAATCACGGAACTATTTACTCTACCCACCATGAGAGTAAGGACAAGACAAGAACATATCGATGCCAACACAGAAGACAATGTCCAACATAACAGGCCAATTACACTGGATTAATCTTTGTGTTTAGATAGGAGATGCCTCGTATGGGCCAATAAGCCTTCTGCAGCCCCTATGTTTATCCCTTATGTATCCCCCCCATGTTTTTCACCTTCATTGTATTATCACCTGACCTAATGCGGGTATAAAATCAACTAGTATTGTAAGATCTGTTCACTTGAGAATGAACCATGGAGGTTCGAAACGTCGTGCAAATTATACAAATAAGTGTAATACACTCTATAGTAAATCACTTCTTTTCTTCACCTTAAAAGTACGAAAATGAGTTTTGGAGAACTCCTATTTCAATTAAGCCCTGATGCTAAGAAAATAGTTAGAGGGATTGAAGCCCTAAACCAGAAAATAATAAATACAGAATATGCGGTCATATTCAATGAAACATGTTTGAAAGAAAACCTGCTGCCAGTATACACCAATATAAACCCACATGACCCAGCAGTCCGCAATACAGAGTTTACCTATAGGTATAGGCAAGAGCTCATTCGGCATCAACTAAACAAGAAGAAGGAAGCCCTCCAAACCTTTACAGAGCAGGCGGAGCATCTGTTAAACAAATGGACCCAGTACGACATCCCTATCCAACTCAAGCAAACCATCAACAGTGAACTATTTAACCTGAAACAACAACATAAAACTCTTGTAGAAACAAAGACACTCCGTAAGTTAACATCTCTAAACGGTGGACAGCTAAAAATCCCTCGTCCTAAAGATGGCTACTTTAACCTGACTTCTTATGATCTTACCCAGGACCAACGAGACCTCTTAAATCTTGGTCTAAATTGTCAATTCTTATCTAAACCAAAGATGCATCAAAAACGCCTGGAAATCGAAATGCTTCTGGACGATATCCATAAGCTAGAAGACAACAAAAAAGTCATCACCACTGACACACTTCAAGCTGAACTACTTGCAGAAGCAGGGAAAAAACGAGGAACATATTCATCTACAATCTTAACCCCACGACTCAAAGAAGCAGCGAAACAACTAAAAAATCTGAAAGACGTAACAATAAGAAAAGCCGACAAAACAGCAGCATATGTATTGATTCCTACCCATGAATACATGAACAAAATTAGCGACATCCTAAGTGACGACTCCAAATTTCAACGAATCACGAGGAACCCCGTAGAAGACCTTAAGCGGAAAGTAAACAAAACAATTACAGCAATCAACGCAAAGAAAGGTAGTGTGCATTTCAATAAACTTCAAGGCGACTATGGCTTAGGATATGCCTACGGCAATGTTAAGACGCATAAACCAGGTAACCCACTACGCCCTATAATCAGCCAAATACCAACCCCAACTTATCACCTGGCAAAGAAACTCTATGAACTCCTAACTCCATACACTCCAAGTAAGTTTAGTCTACAATCATCAGCAGATTTCCTAGAATTGATAAAATCTACCCAGCCCGATGGAATCATCGCTTCCCTGGACGTTGAATCCCTTTTTACCAACGTCCCAGTCGACACAACCATAGGAATGATACTGGACAGAGTATACAGAGACGAGAGCACCCCCAAATTAGACATACCTGAGCCACACTTGAAAAGTCTTCTCGAAGCATGTACAAAGGAAGCCCCTTTCATCAGTCCACAAGGAGACATGTATTTACAAATAGACGGAGTAGCAATGGGCTCCCCCTTAGGAGTTTTATTTGCTAATTTTTATATGGGAACCATCGAAGATAGGGTCTTCAGTAGCAGACAAAAACCAACTGTATACTGCCGTTATGTAGATGACATATTCGTAATAGTAAAAGACTCAGATGAACTAATTGACCTAAAAAGACACCTAGAGAGAGAGTCAGTACTCTGATTTACACATGAAAATAGTGAAAATAACAGTCTGCCATTCTTGGATGTACTAATAACAAAAACAGGAACCTCTTTAAGCACCAACGTATATACCAAGCCCACCAACATAGGATTATGCCTGAACGGTAGAAGTGAGTGCCCCCAAAGATACAAAGCCAGTGTTCTCAATGCTTATATTCGTCGAGCGCTTACCCACTGCTCTGAATGGAGCAACGTGAGTAGAGAGTTTGAAAGAGTAACTCAGGTATTGGTGAACAACGGATATAGCAACGCGGAAATAAACGCTGCTATAAGAAGACACTTGGACCGTTGGTATAATTCAGAACCTAGAACAGAAACCACAACACCCCCAATAAAATTATATTACAAATCAACCATGCACAGTGAACATATAAAAGAGGAAAGAATAATGAAAGAAATAATCCGTAAAGGAGTAAAAAGCACTACTCCTAATCAAAACATAAACCTGATAATATTCTACAAAACCAAGAAGACTTCCGAACTCCTTATCAAAAACAGCCCGAAGCCGATGGAGAACCCTCTACAGCAGTCAAGCGTTGTATACATGTACACTTGCCCCCACGAAGGATGTAACCTTCAATGTAAGTACATAGGTATGACGTCGACCAAGCTGACGAGGCGTTTGACATGCCATCTTCAATCTGGTGCCCCTAGGAATCACATGAGACAAGCCCATGACATTACTCTAACAAGAGAAATGTTGAACAAGAATACTTGCATAATAGACAAAACCCAAGATTCAAGAAGATTACAAATTCTTGAGGCAATTCACATAAGAATAGAGCGACCTACCATGAACACCCAAATCACGGAACTATTTACTCTACCCACCATGAGAGTAAGGACAAGACAAGACCATATCGATGCCAACACAGAAGACAATGTCCAACATAACAGGCCAATTACACTGGATTAATCTTTGTGTTTAGATAGGAGATGCCTCGTATGGGCCAATAAGCCTTCTGCAGCCCCTATGTTTATCCCTTATGTTTCCCCCCATGTTTTTCACTTTCATTGTATTATCACCTGACCTAATGCGGGTATAAAATCAACTAGTATTGTAAGATCTGTTCACTTGAGAATGAACCATGGAGGTTCGAAACGTCGTGCAAATTATACAAATAAGTGTAATACACTCTATAGTAAATCACTTCTTTTCTTCACCTTAAAAGTACGAAAATGAGTTTTGGAGAACTCCTATTTCAATTAAGCCCTGATACTAAGAAAATAGTTAGAGGGATAGAAGCCCTAAACCAGAAAATAATAAATACAGAATATGCGGTCATATTCAATGAAACATGTTTGAAAGAAAACCTGCTGCCAGTATACACCAATATATATATATATATATATATATATATATATATATATATATATATATATATATATATATATATATATATATATATATATATATATGTATATATATATATATATATATATATATATATATATATATATATATATATATATATATATTACTCAAACCCCAGAAGTGACTCGAACCCATACTGCCAGAAGCACTGCAACTGATGTTCAGAATCCTTTTACCACTCGACCAACACGACCAGACAATGGAGGATGGTAGCCTAGGCTAATTCCACATCCCCTCGCCGGCACTCTGTTGGTAAACCTGGGCATGGTATTTTATCAAATCACCTCATTCTTTGGGGCACATGTGAGGAACACAAATGTGAAGAAACTTGAACTGAATATATGCAACTGAAAACTCACACCCCAGAAGTGACTCGAACCCATACTGCCAGAAGCACTGCAACTGATGTTGCAGTGCTAGGAGCCTAGTACTACGTCGTGAGGCTGTAGAATCTTAGCCGGTCAAAACGGCTAAGACCACAAGGCGTGGGATTCAGCGAGAGTAACTCTGGGGTCCCTTGGTATTAAGCGAAGTCAATAGAATACGGGTAGGGGTATGGGTGAGTTAAGAGAAGAGCAGAGACGATCCCCCCCCCCCCCCGTGTTACAAAATGCATAAGACCTCATATAGCTAGACTAACTGAGATATATCCCAATGCTTACACTATAGGGAAGTAACCATGGCAGACACCTCACCTTTTAGTAGGGAACTTTTAGAACAAAATATCATTACAAAACTACACAACATTTTTTTAAGCTGATTGACGATTGAGTTAGGTCTCGAAGTGGAGGTTGTGCACGCCATATATCCAAAGGGAATTCCTCAAAGGCTTCGTTAACACTAACATAAAAAATAGAAATTCACCTCTACTAATGAATGGATTATATCCCTTTATAATGAGTATTTTCTCCTGGGGCTGTTCCGCCTCTAAACTTATGTACGGATGTCTGTTTCTACTCACGGTGAGTGACACCACTCTCCTGCCTTGTGTGCACGCCCTACTTGTATCTCCAGGCTTGTTACACGTATAACATCTTACCTGGGACGTGTGTCCTCTTCCCCTAGAAATACCTTGTCCATTGTAATAGGTTCTACTACATCTCCAATATCCTGCACATCGGCTCCTGGGTGCTTGAATACTTCTTCCCTGACATGTGGTTGAACTGGGCTGACCTTTATATGTGTCACTTCCCAACGAAGGATATTCCACATACCCTTGAAATTGCTTTGTCTTTTGGCTTACCACCAAAACGATCTCCATTATTCCTTGTATACAGTGTTTTACTTCCCATATACTTTATTTGCCCTTTTTGCTGTATTTTCCTTTAAGTTACCCGGAAGGGGTGACTGGAGTACAGTCACCCGGCCGACACCTCGCGTCACTAATGAGGTTGTCCCGATCCAGCATGCTGTCTTCACGGAGCAGAGCCAGTCAATGTCACATCACGGTGGGCAAGCTGTCTGAAGGTCACCAACCAAGCCCACCAGACGCGTAGTCAAGACTGCGGAAAACCCGGAAGTGGAAGACGAGTGGTCTACGAAGAAGTACGCTAATTGCAATGACTTGTCAGCTCTCTCAAAACCTGCGGTTGCATCGTCTGTGGAAATCAAGATGCAACGCGGTGGTCCCGAGTACGAACAGCACTACCCCCTACAGAGTGCTGCTGAATCACCAGATGAGGTACAATCCTGTACCTCGGCCCAAGCTCAGCTGCACGAGGTGTTGCACGGAAGGTGTACCGGCCCAGTAGTACCGGGATAACAAGTAAACGCCGGTAGATGACGTCGCCCAGGAGCTGAGGCAGGGCCCACCTGTCCTGCCACCATGCCATCCTCTTCAACGCCACTCAAAACTTACTACTAATGGGAGATAACGTGACACATCGAAGCTCTACTCTACTGTGGCAGCCAAAGTTAACAACATACATCATGACTTGCTGGGAGTAATAAGAAGCAGTGAACCCGGGTTCCTGTTTGTAGGATCCACCTGAGCTGACCGCCGCCAGCTATCAGCTGTCACTCAGTCAGGTGCGGGCAGTACGAGACCCCCTGTACTGTCCGTAGTTGGCCGAGGCCGGAAATGGAACTTCCAGACGACCAGGAACTTCAAGCAACATGAGGTAGTCGCCGGAATCTACAGCAACGAAATGTCACCAAGAAAGAATTATAGAACTTCTTCATAGAAAAAGTTTCATATAAAGATAAATGATATTAAATAGCAAATGGTGTTAACTCGGAACAGTTAGTTCAATTTGTAATTTTCCATCTGATAGTAAAGCACCTACACACCTTCAGAAAGTGACTCTGGAACAAAATTCAATGTTGCAAACTAGAATTGGTTGACAGAGAAATCTAGAAAGTGAACATCTAGAAAATTACTACTAGAAAATTACCCTGTCTCTAGATAAGTTGTATGATTGAACGGGTTTGAGAACCATCTAGTAGGTTCTCTAGAAACGTGGATCAGTGGGGAACTTTATCTAGATTTTTTTAGGGCCTAGAAACTGATATTTATATATATATTTTTTATTTTTTTGTGGATTTACTTTGGACAACAGGGTGTTGTACACAGTCTGAAAAATGTGCTCACCCGCCGTTGTTGTGGCCTTGAGTATGAACTCTGGGATATTAGGAGTTTTAGAAACTCGTATCCACTGGATTTTTGTTGGTTAAGAGACATGTCTGTGGACATGGATTTTTTTTAATAAAAATATTTTTGTGTATTTTCTTTAGATTTTAAGGATCCAGATACGCTGTGATGGGCAGTTGCCACAGGTGTGGAGTGGAACACTAGTTCCAGAGAGGTAGTGTTCCTCTATTTCAATAATTGTTCCTTTGAATTTTTAATGACATTGGTTATTTTTAATGTTTCTATTTTATGTGATGTTTTGTGTTTGATTTTGATACCAGGAGGAATACTGAGATAGCTGTGGGCTATCCGATAATTTTAGCTAGTTGTAAGTGATAGGTATGGATTTTCTTACAATTTATTGTTGCTATATCAGGACAGGTATAGGACGTTTTGTCTTCCAGATAGCTGGAAGGGATATGGGGCTGCATCCAAGATGGACAGCCGGGATTATGGCGACGGTCTCTGTCCTCATTTATTTTGTTTATGTATTATTGCTATTGTTTCGCTTTCATGTTGTTATGTATTTATACATGCGGGGGCACATCTTACCTTGGAGTGGGGGGGGTTGCCATTATAGTTTTTGGAGGATTGTATGGAATTAGTTAGGATTAGATAATTTCTTTTGTTTTTGAGGCATTGGGTTAAAATATTGTTGGATTAAAAATGTTGTTCTCTGGAGTTAATTGTTATGGTAGGGCAGGACAAGAAATTTGTGCTTTAAAGTACCTTACATACGAATTTCATAATTCCAAAGAGGGGGGAGGGAGTTGTAACGGCCAATTCCCTTCTTCCCTCCCCCTTCCCCCGCCCCCCTTTGCCCATTTGTCAAGAGCCAAGAAGTTGACCTGAGGGTGTTCTTGCTAGCTTGGTCCTCTCGGTGCCTATGCTCCCCCCCACTTCATTCCCCCACTTTTCCCTCTCCATTCCCCACCGAATTCCCTCTCTTCCCCCCTCTCACCAGTCCCTCCCCCCCTCCTATACCAGGCGAATCAAATGTCCCTACCTTTTATCTTAGAGGAGACAGGTTTGAACATAATTTATCAGTTTCTGTAAATATTGCTCCGATGTGCCTCAGGCTCGGGTGGTCCACTACAGAGGCGCCTTGTCCCCTTCGAATAGCTGAGGAGAGCTGACTCAATCTTCGAGAATTTCATGTACCTTCAGGCAGATTAGTGAAGGTGATTGGCAGTAGATAAGTGCCAAGTCCTTATTGGCCCTGGAGAACCATACCTCAGGCCTAGTTTTAAATAGTTGGCTGTAGCCAAAAATAATGGGTGGAGCCCCGGGGGCTGTATTAGATTGTGGGAGGAATACTCCTTCCACCAGTAAGCTGGTGAAACAAAATTTCAGTAGTGTGTTCTGGGAGTGCTTGGGGGTGGGAACTCGGTCCGGCATCAAAGGGGCTGAGGGCAGCCAGCGACATCTAGGCCGGAGAGCGGTTTTAAGGTGTTGTGCACTTGAGTATTGGTAGATATCCATTTTGCCTCCTAGGGATTATAGAGTAGGGTATATGTTCATTTGATTTCAATATATGTGTTAAATATAATAAAGTTATTAATTAGTTTTTGTTGTTTAGTTATCTGTCCCTTTTGTCATTAATTTTTAGCAGTTTCTACATGCAGTATATCTATGTGTGGTATTTGGAAATCCCCCTGTTCTCCTCCATTTACTGGATATTAAAGTTGCCCTTGGACCTAAATAAGCAAAGTAAATTATTCAAACTAATTCCCAAGATTTATTACCGAAGTTCCTATTGCCTGGGGAGTTCATGATTACCGATTCCTTGCCGTCCTGGGGGATCGGCGATAGACACATTCAGGTATGTTAGATCGGGAAGGTGGTGGCAGTGTTCTTAATTAGGTTTAATTATAAGTTTAAATTAATAACCCCTATTCTTGTTGTTTCCTCCTCATTTAATATTTCAGCTTGTACCCGCGGTAGATCAGTGAGGGTTCATACTGAGCTGTAGCAGTGTTGAGCTGAGGTATTGATTGGTGAGGAAGAGGAGAGTAGATCGGGTCATTACACACACTCACTCACTCTCACACATTCTCCCACACTTTCACTTACTCTCCCACACTTTCTCTTACTCTCCCATACTCTGACACACTCTCACTCACTTTCCCCTACTCTCCCACACTCACTCTCCTACACCCTCACTCACTCTCCCTCACTCTCTCACACTCACTCTCCCACACTTTCATTCACTCTCCCACACTCCCACTCTCAATCACTCTCACTCACTCTCCCACACACACTCACTCTCCCACACTTTCACTCACTCTCCCACACTCACTCTCTAAACCTTTAAAAACTGTGTCAACGGAATGTATGTTTTTAGTTATCTCTAATGGTTTTAATAACGTCAGAAATACGTATTTATGTCAAAAGTTACAATGTTATCTCTGTGGCACCATTTGAAAACGTCCACAAACGTTTTGTGTTTGCTGGGCAGCCTCTGACACTGCTATTGAATTCAATAGGTTCTTCTCCTCCATTGGAACATCCCTCTTGCCCTCTAGTGGGAACATCCCTCTAATCCCTCTAGACGGAACATCCCTCTAATCCCTTGCTCATGATTAAAGACTACCTTACAGGTAACAATCCAGAGTCTCTGTACCTAACTCCTGCTAACTCCTCTGATGTTAATGAGGTAGTCCTTTTCCTAAAAACTAAGTCAATTGCCCTTGATGCGATACTAACTCTAATTATCAAAAAAAGCAACCAGACTTCTAGCTCCTTCCATTACATTGCTCTTCAACAAATCACTTGAACTCCAACTTTTTCTGGATATTCTAAAAAGAAATCGAGAGTAACCCCAGTCCACAAATGTGGTGATCTCACTGATGTCAACAATTACAGACTTATATCAATTCTACCTACCTTCAATAAAATATTTAAAAAGCTAATCTACAAGCAGCTTTACTCTTATCTTGCCAAGAACAATATACTTAGTTCTTGCCAATATGGTTTCAGACAAAATAAAAGCACTGACAATGCACTGATTAGTACGATTACCTTGATACATACAGCTTTTCATAAAAATGAGTTCCCTGTTGAGTTATTTGTTGACCTACGAAAGGCTTTTGACACTGTCAGCAACTAAAACCTTCTTCTTAAATTACATCATTATAGAGTCAGAAGTCAATTCATGCAATACCTTCAATCTTCCCTTTCTGACAGGGTCCAGTATGTTTCTGTGAATAATTCCATTTCTCCCACCCTACCCATAAATATTGGTGTTCCACAGGGCAGCATACTTTGCCCTCTCCTCTTTCTCTTCTACATTAATGCCCTTTCAAATGCCTAACAACACCTCAAACCAATCTTTTTGCTGATGACACAACCTTCATTTTCTCCAGTCCAGACCCTCTTGCTCTAAATGTCACAGTGAATACTGAACTAAAGAAAGTGCATCTTTGGCTAACTGCTAACAAACTCATCCTTAACATTGACAAAACTTTCTATATTTTGTTTGGTAATAAATCCTCAAATTAAATATATCTAAGAATAAACAATAGTCAAATTAGTAACAAAGTTGATGATAAAATCCTTGGTATCCTCATCGATAACAAGCTGAATTTCCAGGGACACATTCTAAATATAGCAAAAAAAAGTTTCTAAAACTGTTGCCATTCTTTCTAAGATCAGATATTATGTACCTCGCCCTGCCCTGGTGACGCTCTATTACTCTCTCATCTATCCTAATCTCAACTATGGTATTTGTGCTCTGGGTTCTACTTACCAAAATCATTTACGTCTTCTAATTACTCAACACAAAGCTGCTATTAGAACAATATCTAACTCTGGCCCCAGACATCACTCGGTACCCCTTACTCAAATCTCTGAATATGTTAGATATTAAGTCACTGCACATCCTCTCATGTGTACTCTATATATTTAAAACTCTGAACTGTAATGTCAATCATGACCTTAAAAGCTTCTTAGAAGTTTGTAACAGAACCCATGGGCACCACACCAAAAAACAATACCTATTTGATATCCCAAGTGTATTACTTAACCAAACTAGAAATGTTCTACAAATCAAAGGACCCATAATGGGGAATGACCTTCCCAATCATGTCAAAGACTGTACATCTCAACTAGTTTAAGATAAAAACTAAAAACTACCTAATAAACTCCATGTAATCTACCTCACCCCTAAATGTCAATCCATGTCTTACTATATTAAACAACGCTGGTTGTTGACCAACTTGTATAATTGCTGTTCTCTGCCTTGTTCCCCGCCTTTTTTTATTTTTTATTTTTTCAACACAATTTATACTTTAAGCTCAATTACAATTAAGTTTTAGTCTAAGTGATTTTTTTTCCTTACCTTGCCCGAAATGCCATGTGTACTAGTGCCTTTAGGTATTGTATGTACTCTCTCTATCTTTAAATCCAACATTATGAATGTAACTGAATGTATGTACCTTTACCTGAATAAAAAAATCTAATCCAATCTAGTCTAATCTAATACCTTTGCCCAGTTTATTTTATTTTATTTTATTTATATATAAACAAGAAGATACATTGAATTTGTGAGGATACATAGCATAGTGATTACATTCTTGTAAACCCACTAGTATGCCCAGCGTTTCGGGCAGGTCCTT
>NC_091219.1:4947524-4950024 GCF_040958095.1 Procambarus clarkii
CCCTTGATTTAAATTAATCATTTAACACCTTGTACTTAACTTTAATTGTTAAAGATCCTACAGGATAGATACCAGTTGCCACGTTGTCCTGTTTCTGACATTCACTATAACTGAATATTCGTTATACATTTATTTGCTAATTTCACCATGTTTCGTCTCCAAGCTTTCCGTGCAGATCCAGCAGGTGCAATAGGGACTTTAAGTCATGCCAAGAAGACTGAATTACAAACTCTTGCACATGAGTATCAACTAACAGTTCCTACCAAACCAACAAGAGTGAAATACACAACCTGTTGCTGGATCATTTCTTAGAGCAAGGTAAGATAGACTCTGAAACTCATGAAACTTACTATATTGCAGATAAAACTGATTTGGCAACGATGAAACTCAAAATAGAGCTGGCCAAGATTGAACGTGAACAACAAAGAGAAGCGGCTGCCATACGAAAGGACGAACACGAACGTGAAATCGCCCTCAAGGAACGTGAACTCGCCCTCCAGGAACGTGAGGTTGCAATGCTCCAGGAGCGGGAACGCGTACGGCTTGAAACACTCCAGGAGCGGGAACGCGTACAACTTGAAACCAAACAACGCGAGTTGGAGATGCAACGCGAACATGACAAGCAACAAGCGACTCTGGCTCTAGAGTGTCGTCAACGAGAATTCGCGTTGGAAACTTCACACTTCACTCAACGCCAGCAAGCTACTGCCAATCTTCCCGTCAGTTTTAATATATCACATGCAAGTAAGTTAATGCCATCCTTTGTAGAAGCAGAAGTTGATGTGTTCTTCACCACCTTTGAAACCCTTGCTAATCAACTCAGTTGGCCTGTCGACCAATGGGCCACACTTCTCAGAGTCCATCTTACAGGTAGAGCTGCAGTCACACTCAGTACTTTGGCGTCTAAGAATGACTACCACACTCTGAAACAAGCAGTGTTGGACGCCTACCTCCTTTCCACAGAAAGTTATAGAAGGAAATTCCGTGACCACCTGAAGGCAAGTACCACTACCTTCCTCGAGTTTGCTAACACAAAACAGAGATATTTCATGAAATGGCTGGAAGCAGCACATGTCTCTACTTTTACAGAACTCGTCAACCTGATGCTAGTTGAAGAATTCTTGAGGCGTGTGCCGCCTCCTGTCCGTCTCTACTTAGCAGATAAAGAAGAAACCGACTACCTGAAGTGTGCTAAGTCGGCTGACACTTACAGCCTCATCCACCGGCTGACACCAGAACCATCCTCCAGTAAGAAGTCGTGGTACAGTTACGAGAAAGCGAGCACCGATCAAGCTGGCTCGCAATTGTACTGCAAGTATTGTAGACTCTTTGGACATACCATAGACAAGTGTGGTAAGTCTCAATACAAGGGAACCACTGACCCACAGAAACCCAAACCAACTCCTCCTAAGTCCGGTAAGCCTGTGATGAATGTTGGTGTTAATGTTAATGATCTTTCTCTTTTCAGTAACCACCTGTATACTGGAACTGTCTCTGCCAACGGTTCAAATCCGGAGGGACGTTTCAAATTGAAGATCTTGAGGGACACAGCGGCTCTTCAATCGATCATCTTGAAGTCGGCTGTGCCCAACATCGCCTACACCGGAGAAACTGTCTTCATCACTGACCTCACTGCTACCACTCCATACCCTCTCGCCAGAGTCCACCTGGATTGTCCCGACGTGAACGGAGAAGTCCAAGTCGCCGTCAGGGAAAAGCCTTTTCCCATGCCTGGAGTGCAACTTCTCCTAGGCAACGACTTGGCAGAAGACCTGCAACCGACCAACCTGATCGTCATGGACAAACCCCAGGTGTGTAACTCTGTGCCAAGTAACCCTATTCTAGCGTATGTTCCAGCAGAGGTTCAAGAGAGTGATGAAGTTTCTCCTCCGGTTCTCGTGACCACCCGTGCACAAGCCGCACGTCCACAGCCAGCTGACTCTACTGCTACCGCTGTCCCTCAAGACCCTCAGAAACTACCCCCGCATCTGACCAAGTTGGAGTTCCGTAAGTTGCAGAGGGAAGATCTTACTTTAACACCATTGTTTTTCCAGGCTGAGACTCAACCCGACAGTATTCCTGGGTTCTTCCTAGAGAACGACTTGCTCTACCGCAGATATAGACCCAGTAAACTGAAGGAGGAGGACGATTGGGCCAACATCGAACAACTTGTGATTCCTACCAGCCTGCGGCCCACTATTCTACACCTGGCCCACGGAGCACTCTCCCACTACGGCTTCAACAAGACTTACCATGGAATTCGTCAAGACTACTACTGGCCAGGTATGGTAAATAGCGTCAAACAGTACGTAAAACAGTGTCATACATGTCAGATGGCAGGCAAACCGAACATCTCCATTCCCAGAGCGCCACTGATTCCCATACAGGTGCCTGCGGAACCTTTCCACAGACTCATAATAGACTGTGTTGGTCCTTTACCTCGGACCAGTTCAGGTAACGCCTATATCTTAACCATCCTGTGTCCTACCACCAGATTTCC
>NC_091219.1:4955024-4965024 GCF_040958095.1 Procambarus clarkii
ATATATATATATATATATATATATATATATATATATATATATATATATATATATATATATATATATATATATATATATATAAATAAATATATATATATATATATATAAATAAATATATATATATATATATATAAATATATATATATATATATATATATATATATATATATATATATATATATATATATATATATATAAATATATATGTATATATATATATATATATATATATATATATATATATATATATATATATATATAAATAAATATATATATATATATATATATATATATATATATATATATATATATATATATATATATATATATATATATAAATAAATAAATAAATAAATATATATATATATATATATATATATATATATATATATATATATAAATATATATATATATATATATATATATATATATATATATATATATATATATATATATATATATATATATATATATATATATATATATATATATATATATATATATATATATATATATATATATATATATATATATATATTATTAAATATGACCGAAAAAGTAAGATTAATAATTCTAACACGAATTTTCTCAATCTTTCGTACATTTCTTTTCACTGTTGGAGGTAAATCAAAAATCAATTCTCCAAAATTCATTTTTATTTCTAGTCTGACGCGACACGAGCGCGTTTCGTAAAACTTATTACATTTTCAAAGACTTTAGTTTACAAATACACAACTGAATAGAACTTACGCATCTCCGTTTTTATATCTACATTTGAGAGAGGTGGATGGGGTGAGGTGGCATTAATAGGGTATTAATTTCATCAACACAAGACAGAACAAGAGGTGGTATTAATAGGGTATTAATTTCATCAACACAAGACAGAACACGAAACAATGGGTATTGAATAGAAGTGATTGTAGAAAGCCTATTGGTCCATATTTCTTGATGCTTCTATATTGGAGCGGAGTCTTGAGGTGGGTAGAATATAGTTGTGCATTAATTGGCTGTTGATTGCTGGTGTTGACTTCTTGATGTGTAGTGCCTCGCAAACGTCAAGCCGCCTGCTATCGCTGTATTTATCGATGATTTCTGTGTTGTTTACTAGGATTTCTCTGGCGATGGTTTGGTTGTGGGAAGAGATTATATGTTCCTTAATGGAGCCCTGTTGCTTATGCATCGTTAAACGCCTAGAAAGAGATGTTGTTGTCTTGCCTATATTCTGGGTTTTTTGGAGCTTACAGTCCCCAAGAGGGCATTTGAAGGCATAGACGACGTTGGTCTCATTTAAAGCGTTCTGCTTTGTGTCTGGAGAGTTTCTCGTGAGTAGGCTGGCCGTTTTTCTGGTTTTATAGTAAATCGTCACTTGTATCCTCTGATTTTTGTCTGTAGGGATAACGTTTCTATTAACAATATCTTTCAGGACTCTTTCCTCCGTTTTATGAGCTGTGGAAAAGAAGTTCCTGTAAAATAGTCTAATAGGGGGTATAAGAGTTGTGTTAGTTGTCTCTTCAGAGGTTGCATGGCTTTTCACTTTCCTTCTTATGAGTAAGAAGGAAAGTGAAAAGCCATGCAACCTCTGAAGAGACAACTAACACAACACCTATACCCCCTATTAGACTATTTTACAGGAACTTCTTTTCCACAGCACATAAAACGGAGGAAAGGGTCCTGAAAGATATTGTTAATAGAAACGTTATCCCTACAGACAAAAATCAGAGGATACAACTGACGATTTACTATAAAACCAGAAAAACGGCCAGCCTACTCATGAGAAACTCTCCAGACACAAAACAGAACGCTTTAAAAGAGACTAACGTCGTCTATGCCTTCAAATGCCCTCTTGGGGACTGTAAGCTCCAAACAACCCAGTATATAGGCAAGACAACAACATCTCTTTCTAGGCGTTTAACGATGCATAAGCAACAGGGCTCCATTAAGGAACATATAATCTCTTCCCACAACCAAACCATCGCCAGAGAAATCCTAGTAAACAACACAGAAATCATCGATAGATACAGCGATAGCAGGCGGCTTGACGTTTGCGAGGCACTACACATCAAGAAGTCAACACCAGCAATCAACAGCCAATTATTGCACAACTATATTCTACCCACCTCAAGACTCCGCTCCAATATAGAAGCATCAAGAAATATGGACCAATAGGCTTTCTACAAACACTTCTATTCAATATCCATTGTTTCGTGTTCTGTCTTGTGTTGATGAAATTAATACCCTATTAATACTCTTGTTCTGTCTTGTGTTGATGAAATTAATACCCTATTAATACCACATCTTGTTCTGTCTTGTGTTAATGCCACATCACCCCTTCCACCTCACTCAAATGTAGATATAAAATCGGAGATGCGTAAGTTCTATTCAGTTGTGTATTTGTGAACTAAAGTCTTTGAAAATGTAATAAGTTTTACGAAACGCGCTCGTGTCGCGTCAGACTAGAAATAAAAATGAATTTTGGAGAATTGATTTTTGATTTACCTCCAACAGTGAAACGAAATGTACGAAAGATTGAGAAAATTCGTGTTAGAATTATTAATCTTACTTTTTCGGTCATATTTAATAATATATGTCTACAGGAAAGACTGCTACCAAAATATACTAATATATATATATATATATATATATATATATATATATATATATATATATATATATATATATATATATATATATATATATATATATATATATATATATGTATATATATGCATGGCTTGGCTATATGCGTTGCATGGCTGTTAAAGAGGTCACAAGCAGGTTGAACAGCGAACTCAACATCTGGTTCCTGGACGATGGCACCCTGGCAGGGGCACAGGAGTCCCTGCTAGAAGAGCTACAGCTGGTGAAATCTAAGGGAGAGGAGTTAGGACTCACCCTAAACCCATTAAAGTGTGAAATCATCTCATCTAGCCAACCAACCATAGATGCAGTGCGAACCATATTGCCAGGAGCCCAAGTGATCGCTCCCACCGACAGTGTGCTGCTAGGGGCACCTCTGGGCTCGAGCGCCATTGAGGTAGTCCTCGAAGAAAAGCTGAACGACCTGAGTAGGATGGAGGGAAGAATAGGGGCTTTGGACGCCCACGATGCTCTGTACCTTCTCACAAGGTGCCTGGCTTTGCCCAGACTGACCTATTTCCTAAGGTGTGCTCCCTCCTTCGACAGCCCAAAATTAACAGAATATGACACACTCCTAAGGTTTATAACCGTGAAAGTGTTAGTAAGTAAGTAATTATCAAAAGAAGGCACCAAACCGGGAAGGCTATGTAGCACCATCAAATACGCAAAATAATCAGAGGGCGCTAAATATCACCAAGGATGCCAATACGAGAACAAAAACGCATAAGGCGAACGATATCAAAAGTATCCGTGTCACCAAGAATTCTATCGAGGGACAGGTGACCGCGAGGGGCGATCGGAAAGCAAGACACACGCTCGTCCTGGAAGTCAGGACATTCAAGAAGGACATGCACGACCGTAAGAGGGACAATGAAACCAGGACAATAAGGAGCAGGGCGGCGCTCCATCAAGTGACCATGGGTTAAGCGAGTACAACCTCGCCAGAGCTGTTTCCCACCGCCGGTTTCGGTGGAAGGAGGACGGCCACGAGGAAACACAACATTTAAGAGTACGTAGCTTGTACCAGTAACAGACAACCAAGAAGCCTGCCAACGGGTAAGGACTGAGGAATGGATAACCGGGTAAAAGTCGGAATACGGAATGCCTTTACGAGAGATGGGACAAGAGCGGACAGCTTCCTTAGCGGCAGCATCCGCTCGCTCATTTAAAGACACACCAATATGGCTGGGAACCCAACAAAACTCAACCGACTTAAATTTACTGTGAACGAGAAACAGCCAATGCTGGATCTCGACAACTACTGGATGAACCGGATTAAAGGACCCGAGAGCCATGAGGGCACTACGAGAGTCAACAACAACCACAAAGGAAGACTGACAACGAGAAAGCAGGAGACGAAGAGCATAGAGAATAGCATAAAGTTCCGCTGTAAAGATGCTAGTCTCCGGAGGCAAGCGACACATATAAGTGCGATCAGGAAAAACAACAGAGTAGCCAACACCGTCCGCTGACTTAGACCCATCGGTGAAGACAGATACGGAGCGGGAGTGAGAAGAAAAGTGCTCGAGGAAAAGGCGTTTTAGAACCGTAGGAGGGGTAAAAGTTTTAGTGATACGGGTCAAGGAAGTACAAAACCGCGGAAGAGGGACCCTCCACGGGAGCAAAGAAGGAACAACACGAGGAGAAACATCAGAAATACGAACGGAGAGAGAATCCTGTAGGCGAGATAACCGGACAGAAAGAGGGAGGTGGTGAAGAGGAACAGGAACCGCAGGAGGGATAAAAGTTAAAGCACGACAGAGGCGAGAGGAAGGATGTTGCAAGGACCGCGCAAGATAGCGAAGACAGTAGCGATCACGGCGGTCCTGGAGAGACAGGAAGCCAGTGTCAACATACAAGCTAAGGATGGGAGTCGAACGAAAGGCACCAGAACTGAGGCGCAACCCAGTATGGTGCAAAGCATCAAGACGGCGAAGAGTAGAAGGAGAAGCAGACAAGTAAGCAGGGCAACCATAATCGAGCTTAGACAGGACGAGAGAGGAATGTAAAGCAAGGAGAGTGCGCCTATCTGCCCCCCAAGAAGTATGGGACAAGACCCGAAGGAGGGTAAGGGCCTTAGAGCACTCAACACGGAGGTAAGAGATATGGGGAGACCAAGACAAACGAGTGTCAAGGAATAACCCCAAAAGCTTCGCGGAATCTTTGTATTCAAGGGGATGACCATAAAGTGACAAAGAGGGACGAAGAACAACCCGTTTCCGCGTAAAAGTCATGGCACAAGTTTTAGAAGTAGAGAACTTGAAGCCATGACCTGTGACCCAAGACGACACGGCATCAATTGCAAGTTGAAGCCGGCGTTGAAGGAGAGGCGAATCATCACCCTGACAACAAAGGGTAAGATCATCGACATAGAGAGGGGAGAAGACACCAGAAGGAAGAGAGGAAAGAAGACCATTGAAGGCAACCAGAAAAAGAGTAGTGCTCAGAACACTACCCTGGGGCACACCTTCGTATTGCTGAAAAGAGGGAGAGAGAGCGGTACCAAGGCGCACCCGAAAGGAACGACGAGAGAGGAAGCTGCGGAGAAAGAGAGGGAGATGACCACGAAGGCCAAAAGAATGAAGTTGAGATAGGATATGATAACGCCAAGTGGTGTCGTAAGCCTTTTCTAGGTCAAAAAGGACGGCAACAACGGAGGTCTTCGCAGCAAAAGCAGTACGAATATAGACCTCCAAGTTCACCAGGACATCTGTCGTGCTGCGGCACTTGCGGAAACCAAATTGAGAAGGGGAGAGGAGGTGATGGTGTTCCAGGAACCACATCAGACGAACGTTAACCATACGTTCAAAGAGTTTGCAGACAACTTGTGAGAGCAATAGGGCGAAAGTCCTTAGGGGACTTTCCCAGAGACCCAGAGACCCCGGTTTGCGAACAGGGAGGACAACGGCATCGAGCCAGTCCTCAGGGACTGACGACGACTCCCAGATCCGATTATACAGACTCAGTAAACACTGAGACGTGCTCGGAGGGAGATGGCGAAGCATCTCATAATGAATACCATCGGAGCCCGCCGCCGTAGAACCGCAGAGGGCCAGGGCAGAACGAAGTTCAGAGAGAGAGAAGGGATCATTATAGGGAAGCTGAAGATGAGTGCAGAAATCTAAAGGACGAGACTCAAGGACAGGTTTACGAAGAAGGAAAGATTGGGGAAGATGAAGACCAGAGCTAACAGAAGAAAGTGGGAACCCAGTTCGGAAGCGACCTGCAACGGGTCCGCCACAAGAGTATCATGGAGGTGAAGGACCGGTGAAACATCGGGAACGAACTTACCCGCTATCTTGCGGATACGCTTCCAGATCTGGGCCAGAGGGATCTCGGACGTAATTGTTGAGACATAAGATGCCCAACATTCACGTTTAGCCGTACGGATGGCCCTACGGGCCACCGCACTCGCTTTCCGAAAGAAAAGAAAAGAATCGGTCGTCTGCCTACGGCGGTGCCTCTTCCAGGCTGCACGCTTACAGCGGACAGCCCGAGCACAGTCCGCATTCCACCAGGGAACGCACTTCCGTGGACCCCGAGAGGAAGAGCGAGGAATAGAGCGGAGGGCAGCGTTGAAGACAGTGTCATGAAAAAGGAGGAGAGCGCGAGAGAGAGGCAGAAGGGAGAGGTCAGAGAGAGCAGCACTGAGGGTAAATAGGGTCCAGTCTGCCTTAGCAAACTGCCACCTAGGGAAAGAGAGGGAAGGGCGAAAAGAGAAAAAGGAAACAAGGATGGGGAAATGATCACTTCCATGGAGGTCATCAAGAACCTGCCACGTGAAATCTAAGTAAAGAGAAGAAGAGCAGAGAGAAAGATCAAGACAAGAAAGGGTGCGAGTCCGAGAGTCCATATGAGTGGGCTCACCAGAATTCAGAAGAGACAGGGAAGAAGAGAGGAGAAACGGCTCAAGGAGGCGACCCCGGGTATTCGTCAGAACGTCACCCCAAAGAGAATGACGACAATTGAAGTCACCCAGCAGGAGCACAGGCTTCGGCAAGGAGTCTAGGAGGTGTTTCAAATCAGGAAGAGAGAGCGGGACACTCTGGGGGAAATAAATGGAACAAACTGTGTACCATTTCCCCACAAAGATACGAGCAGCAGAACAATGGAGAGGCGAAGGAAAAAGTAAAGGAACAAAGGGAACATCAGCCCGAATCAAGAGAGCAGAAGAATTAGAAGCCCCAGCAATGGCTGGGGGGGGGAGAGAAAGGAATAGCCACGAAAACCACCAGGACGAGCACCAAGCATTGGCTCCTGGAGACAGACACAAAGGGGCGAAAACCGCGAAATCAGAAGTTGGAGTTCGAGGAAATTGGCGTAATAACCTCGAACGTTCCATTGAAGAATGGACAACGACGAGAAGAGAAAGGACAAAAACAGAGAACAAGGAAGAAACAAAGGCGAAAGAGCAACAGAGCACGTTAAAGAATATCAGGGTCAGCAAAGTCAGGGTTAGGGGGCATGGGTAAACTGAGCAAAGACGGAGGGAAGGAAACGGGAGAACAGATCAGAGGTGGGCGGGCAGGGTCCGGAGGAGGAGGAGACAACGGAGAGGAGCAGTCAAGGACAGCAGCGGGAGTAGAAAGAGGGGAGCGCACCCCAGCAAGAGCAGCAACCGAAAGGGAAGCAGGGGCCAAAGAAACCTCCATAGCAGGAACAGGGGGCGCAAGCACTGAAATGGGAGGGGAAGGAGCAACAGAGCCAGAAGGAGCTGAGGAAGAAAGCGAAGCCTTCTTACCCACCGGGGAAGAGGAAGGAGAGGAGCCAGGCTTACGCTTCTGACTTAAAGAGACCGGTGTCCCAGCAACTACGTACCGGGCAACGGATTCCAGTGTCTCAACAGGAGAAGCCGAACGAGAGCACACACGACGGCCGGTAGGAGAGCGATGGACATCCGCCTGCACCGACAGGCGGTGGGGAGAGCCGATAGATGGAGGAAGAGGATGGGAAGGAGGATCGGAGGGGGACGAGGAAGAAGACACAGAAGACACGACAGACCGGGTAGAAGGAAGGGGAACCCCAGACAGAGGACCAGGAGGAGGATCCTTCGGGAGAGAACCCAAAGGAACGGAGGAGGGGGCAGTGGGCGCATCAGGGTCCAAGGCCCGGAAACGGTTGTGAGTCTGAGGAAGGCGGGAAGGACGAGGAGAGGAAGAGCGCAACACGCGAGCATAAGAGATATTAGCATAAGGCGGGAGCCGGCGAACCTGGCGCCTCGCCTCAGGAAAAGATAAACGCTCCCGGTGCTTCAGGTTGAGGACGGCTGCCTCAAGCTTGTAATGGACACACGCACGGGAGAAGGTAGGATGGGCCTCACCGCAGTTGAGGCAACGAGCCTGGGGAGAAGTGCACTCCGACTTAGAGTGACCTTCGCCACCACACAAAGGACAGAGAGAGACAGTCCCGGAGCAGCGGAGGGCACCATGCCCAAACCTCCAGCACTTGTTGCAGAGCCGAGGAGAAGGAATGTACTCCTGGACAGAGCACCTGGCACCAGCAAGAATGACAGAGGGTGGAAGGGTCCTACCATCAAAGGTAATCTTCACAACCCGGAGGGGTTGACGGCGACTACCACGAGGGGGACGAGTAAACGTGTCCACCTGGAGAATAGAATGGCCCTGGGCAGCGAGGATATGTCGAATATCGTCGTGGCAGTCGCGCAGGTCCCGAACACCGGTCGCAACATGGGGCGGGAGCAAAATAGTGCCAACACTGGCATTCAACTGAGCGTTCTTCGAGACCCGAACGGGGTCTCGCCAAGGCAGGATAAGGCAGCCAAGCGGGAAGCAGCATCCTGAGAAGGAGGAGCAACGACACGTGTACCGAGACGAGTGGGGTTGAAAGTAATGGAGGCATCCACGGAATCAATGAGATGCCGATGGAGGGAGAAATCGTCAGGAGGAGCAGAATCAAGAGGGAGAAGATCAAAATATTTGGCCCACGAAGCGGGACCAAACAAGGCTTGATAGGTAGCAGAACTGGAAGGAATCGAGCGAGGGCGGCCGTGACGAGGACGGCGGTGAGAACCCCCACCCAGCAAACAATTTTAGGTTGCCACAACATATCTGGAAAGTATTTGAAAGTATTGGAAACGTTTGTTTTATCGTATCAGATACGATATTGTGTGTGGACTTAAATAGGTTTCCAAAACTTATAACCAAGACATATGTATCTAACACTAATTTGAGATGTTGTGGCAACTTACACTCCTAACATGAGTCATTCATAATCCATTCATACACCAATATGAATCTCTTCTGAAAGGTTTGAGCCTTATCTGAACCCTTTTCACATCTTTGTGTTTAAAGTTAAATTTCTTGAAATTAAATTATTTTATATTATATTATATTATTTTTATTATATTTTATTTTATAATTTATTATTATTTTTCTTATATTTTTTTATATTATATTAGTGTTTTCAATTTAAATATTAAAACCAATTTAAGGGTAAAAAAATCAAATAATTTATATTTCTTTTATTATTTACTAACAAATCAGCAAAAATACAAAAAAATATGACCTATATAATTATATATATAATATATATATAAATAATTTATATAATATATATATATATATATATATATATATATATATATATATTAGTGTAATACATAAGAATGTAGTGTAATAGTATATATATTATATATTATATATATATATATATATATTTATATATAAATAATATATTTATATATAAATAATATATATATATATAAATAATATATATATATATATAAATAATATATATATAATATATATATATAAATAATATATATATGATAACCATCTTTGTAACCTATATGTAACTCCCTCTTTGTAACAAAGTTCAAATAAAGCAAATATATGTGTACATACAAAAGAATGGGGGTGGTAGAAGATAATATTAGTGTTTAGTGAGTGACCACAAGGTCTCCTCTGAATACTTTTTATTTTCTTCTCCGAGGCTATGGGTCCCCACATTGGCACCAGAGGTCTTCCTCACAAACTTTTTATATAATATATATATATATAAATAATATATATATAAAGGTAAAACTAGCTAGTTATACGTAGATATATGATAACTAACCAACCCAACCAAACCTAACCTAATATATATATATAAACATATATATATATATATATAAATATATATATATATATATATATATATATATATATATAAATATATATATATATATATATATATATATAAATATATATATATATATATATATAAATATATATATATATATATATAAATATATATATATATATATATATATATATATATATATATATAAATATATATATATATATATAAATATATATATATATATATATATATATATATATATATATATATATATATATAT
>NC_091219.1:4967524-4969902 GCF_040958095.1 Procambarus clarkii
ATTTTTAAAAGATTATTAGCAAATTTACAGAAATGGTGCATTCGGAAGACAAAACCGTGGTAGACATGGTTGGAACAAGTTAGGTGAGAGGGTGGTGGAGGCCAAAACCATAATCATAATCATCTGTATCAAACCTTATTACAGGTAAAACCAGTAGGCAGTCTACTGTATTTTATCAAACCGTTATTAGTATAATAGATCTCGTAATAATTTTGCAAAAATAATGGCATTTACTATTTTTAAAAGATTATTAGCAAATTTACAGAAATGGTGCATTCGGAAGACAAAACCGTGGTAGACATGGTTGGAACAAGTTAGGTGAGAGGGTGGTGGAGGCCAAAACCATAATCATAATCATCTGTATCAGACCTTATTACAGGTAAAACCAGTAGGCAGTCTACTGTATTTTATCAAACCGTTATTAGTATAATAGATCTCGTAATAATTTTGCAAAAATAATGGCATTTACTATTTTTAAAAGATTATTAGCAAATTTACAGAAATGGTGCATTCGGAAGACAAAACCGTGGTAGACATGGTTGGAACAAGTTAGGTGAGAGGGTGGTGGAGGCCAAAACCATAATCATAATCATCTGTATCAAACCTTATTACAGGTAAAACCAGTAGGCAGTCTACTGTATTTTATCAAACCGTTATTAGTATAATAGATCTCGTAATAATTTTGCAAAAATAATGGCATTTACTATTTTTAAAGGATTATTAGCAAATTTACAGAAATGGTGCATTCGGAAGACAAAACCGTGGTAGACATGGTTGGAACAAGTTAGGTGAGAGGGTGGTGGAGGCCAAAACCATAATCATAATCATCTGTATCAAACCTTATTACAGGTAAAACCAGTAGGCAGTCTACTGTATTTTATCAAACCGTTATTAGTATAATAGATCTCGTAATAATTTTGCAAAAATAATGGCATTTACTATTTTTAAAAGATTATTAGCAAATTTACAGAAATGGTGCATTCGGAAGACAAAACCGTGGTAGACATGGTTGGAACAAGTTAGGTGAGAGGGTGGTGGAGGCCAAAACCATAATCATAATCATCTGTATCAAACCTTATTACAGGTAAAACCAGTAGGCAGTCTACTGTATTTTATCAAACCGTTATTAGTATAATAGATCTCGTAATAATTTTGCAAAAATAATGGCATTTACTATTTTTAAAAGATTATTAGCAAATTTACAGAAATGGTGCATTCGGAAGACAAAACCGTGGTAGACATGGTTGGAACAAGTTAGGTGAGAGGGTGGTGGAGGCCAAAACCATAATCATAATCATCTGTATCAAACCTTATTACAGGTAAAACCAGTAGGCAGTCTACTGTATTTTATCAAACCGTTATTAGTATAATAGATCTCGTAATAATTTTGCAAAAATAATGGCATTTACTATTTTTAAAAGATTATTAGCAAATTTACAGAAATGGTGCATTCGGAAGACAAAACCGTGGTAGACATGGTTGGAACAAGTTAGGTGAGAGGGTGGTGGAGGCCAAAACCATAATCATAATCATCTGTATCAAACCTTATTACAGGTAAAACCAGTAGGCAGTCTACTGTATTTTATCAAACCGTTATTAGTATAATAGATCTCGTAATAATTTTGCAAAAATAATGGCATTTACTATTTTTAAAAGATTATTAGCAAATTTACAGAAATGGTGCATTCGGAAGACAAAACCGTGGTAGACATGGTTGGAACAAGTTAAGTGAGAGGGTGGTGGAGGCCAAAACCATAATCATAATCATCTGTATCAAACCTTATTACAGGTAAAACCAGTAGGCAGTCTACTGTATTTTATCAAACCGTTATTAGTATAATAGATCTCGTAATAATTTTGCAAAAATAATGGCATTTACTATTTTTAAAAGATTATTAGCAAATTTACAGAAATGGTGCATTCGGAAGACAAAACCGTGGTAGACATGGTTGGAACAAGTTAGGTGAGAGGGTGGTGGAGGCCAAAACCATAATCATAATCATCTGTATCAAACCTTATTACAGGTAAAACCAGTAGGCAGTCTACTGTATTTTATCAAACCGTTATTAGTATAATAGATCTCGTAATAATTTTGCAAAAATAATGGCATTTACTATTTTTAAAAGATTATTAGCAAATTTACAGAAATGGTGCATTCGGAAGACAAAACCGTGGTAGACATGGTTGGAACAAGTTAGGTGAGAGGGTGGTGGAGGCCAAAACCATAATCATAATCATCTGTATCAAACCTTATTACAGGTAAAACCAGTAGGCAGTCTACTGTATTTTATCAAACCGTTATTAGTATAATAGATCTCGTAATAATTTTGCAAAAATAATGGCATTTACTATTTTTAAAAGATTATTAGCAAATTTAC
>NC_091219.1:4970402-4995402 GCF_040958095.1 Procambarus clarkii
TTTGCAAACAGGACACCTAGGGGAGAACCCATGGCGACCCCATCTACTTGCTTATACATGTGCCCATCCGGGCTCAAGAAGGGTGCCTCTTTAGTACAAGCTTGGAGTAGTTTCCTTAGGATATTTTCTGGTATGTCAAGAGGAGTACAGGCTGGATCACGATACACTCTGTCGGCTATCATCCCGATTGTCTCGTCCACTGGTACGTTGGTGAACAGCGATTCTACGTCCAACGAGGCTCTTATTCCTGTGGCCCGTGTGCCCCGCAGTAAGTCAACAAATTCCTTTGGCGACTTCAGGCTGAAGGCGCAAGGGACATAAGGAGTCAGCAGGCCGTTGAGTCGCTTCGCTAGTCTGTACGTGGGTGTGGGTATCTGGCTAATGATTGGCCGAAGTGGGTTTCCAGGCTTGTGTGTCTTGACATTTCCATACGCATATCCAGGTTTATATTCCCCAATAATCTTTGGCAGGTGGAGTCCTGATTTCTTGGCGTTCACAGTTTCGATTAGTTTGTTGACCTTTGCTTTCAATTGGGCTGTAGTGTCCTTCGTTACCCTTTGGAATTTAGTTTGGTCAGAGAGTATGAGGTTCATTTTCGCCAGATATTCGTCTTTTTTAAGAATGACGTATATTGGCGACTTGTCACCTCTCCTGACAACTATCTCCTTGTTCTCACGAAGGCTTTTGGCTGCCGCTTTGAGCTCGGGGGACAGTATGGTGCTTCTGTAATTGCCTCGATTCTTTCCTCCTTCCGCAATAAGTTCTGCTTGTAAGGTATCTTTGGTAGTGACCTTTTTTTTTGTGTCTCGAGGTCGAATATGTCGTCCAACAGAATTTCCAACTCCACTTTCCGGGCCATATCACTCGGTCTGGACATAACGTGACAGTTTATGCCCAGATTTAGGAGAGTGACTTGGTCCTCAGTGAGGTTAATTCCTGCAAGGTTCAGGAAAGCCATCTCTTGGTCGTGGAAATTGCCATAGGTCCTCCATATAACGTTGTTAGTTTCTTGATAATCCTTGTTTCAGTGCTGAGGTGATGTCGGTCCTGTGAGGATGTCGAGGTGTTGTTCAATGCGGGTACGGATACTTTCGTCGATGTTGCTATTTCTCCACTCGTTCGTAGCATGAAGTAGTTGCGTTTTGTTGTCTTTGATTTCATTCTCTGCCTTGTATATCTGATCACGAATCAGATCCTGGCGATATTTTATCGTGAAGGCTTGATTCCTTGCTGCTGGGTCGTGCGTTTTAATATTAGTATATCTTGGTAGCAGTCTTTCCTGTAGACATATATTATTAAATATGACCGAAAAAAGTAAGATTAATAATTCTAACACGATTTTCTCAATCTTTCGTACATTTCTTTTCACTGTTGGTGGTAATTCAAAAATCAATTCTCCAAAATTATTTTTATTTCTAGTCTGACGCGACACTTGAGCGCGTTTCGTAAAACTTATTACTTTTTCAAAGACTTTAGTTTAAACATACACAACTGAATAGAACTTACACATCTCCGATTTGTTTATATCTACATTTGAGTGAGGTGAATGGGGTGAGGTGGTATTTAATAAGGTATTAATTTCATCAACACAAGACAGAACACGAAACAATGGGTATTGAATAGAAGTGATTGTAGAAAGCCTATTGGTCCATATTTCTTGATGCTTCTATATTGGAGCGGAGTCTTGAGGTGGGTAGAAGTATAGATTGTGCATTAATTGGCTGTTGAATTGCTGGTGTTGACTTCTTGATGTGTAGTGCCTCGCAAACGTCAAGCCGCCTGCTATCGCTGTATCTATCGATGATTTCTGTGTTGTTTACTAGGATTTCTCTGGCGATGGTTTGGTTGTGGGAAGAGATTATATGTTCCTTAATGGAGGCCCTGTTGCTTATGCATCGTTAAACGCCTAGAAAGAGATGTTGTTGTCTTGCATATATACTGGGTTTTTTGGAGCTTACAGTCCCCAAGAGGGCATTTGAAGGCATAGACGACGTTGGTCTCTTTTAAAGCCGTTCTGTTTTGTGTCTGGAGAGTTTCTCATGAGTAGGCTGGCCGTTTTTCTGGTTTTATAGTAAATCGTCAGTTGTATCCTCTGATTTTTGTCTGTAGGGATAACGTTTCTATTAACAATATCTTTCAGGACCCTTTCCTCTGTTTTATGAGCTGTGGAAAAGAAGTTCCTGTAAAATAGTCTAATAGGGGGTATAGGTGTTGTGTTGGTTGTCTCTTCAGAGGTTAGCATGGCGTTTCACTTTCCTTCTTATGATGTCTTCGACGAAACCATTGGAGAAGCCGTTGTTGACTAGGACCTGCCTTACCCTACAGAGTTCTTCGTCGACTTGCTTCCATTCTGAGCTGTGGCTGAGAGCACGGTCGACATATGCGTTAACAACACTCCTCTTGTACCTATCTGGGCAGTCGCTTTTGGCATTTAGGCACATTCCTATGTTCGTTTCCTTAGTGTAGACTGCAGTGTGGAAACCTCCGCTCTTTTCCATGACTGTTACATCTAGAAAGGGCAGCTTCCCATCCTTTTCCATCTCGTAAGTGAAACGCAGCACGGAACTCTGCTCAAATGCCTCCTTCAGCTCCTGCAGATGTCTGACATCAGGTACCTGTGTAAAAATGTCGTCAACATACCTGCAGTATATGGCCGGATTCAAGTTCATGTCGACTAAGACTTTTTGCTCGATGGTACCCATGTAGAAGTTTGCAAACAGGACACCTAGGGGAGAACCCATGGCGACCCCATCTACTTGCTTATACATGTGCCCATCCGGGCTCAAGAAGGGTGCCTCTTTAGTACAAGCTTGGAGTAGTTTCCTTAGGATATTTTCTGGTATGTCAAGAGGAGTACAGGCTGGATCACGATACACTCTGTCGGCTATCATCCCGATTGTCTCGTCCACTGGTACGTTGGTGAACAGCGATTCTACGTCCAACGAGGCTCTTATTCCTGTGGCCCGTGTGCCCCGCAGTAAGTCAACAAATTCCTTTGGCGAACTTCAGGCTGAAGGCGCAAGGGACATAAGGAGTCAGCAGGCCGTTGAGTCGCTTCGCTAGTCTGTACGTGGGTGTGGGTATCTGGCTAATGATTGGCCGAAGTGGGTTTCCAGGCTTGTGTGTCTTGACATTTCCATACGCATATCCAGGTTTATATTCCCCAATAATCTTTGGCAGGTGGAGTCCTGATTTCTTGGCGTTCACAGTTTCGATTAGTTTGTTGACCTTTGCTTTCAATTGGGCTGTAGTGTCCTTCGTTACCCTTTGGAATTTAGTTTGGTCAGAGAGTATGAGGTTCATTTTCGCCAGATATTCGTCTTTTTTAAGAATGACGTATATTGGCGATTTGTCACCTCTCCTGACAACTATCTCCTTGTTCTCACGAAGGCTTTTGGCTGCCGCTTTGAGCTCGGGGGACAGTATGGTGCTTCTGTAATTGCCTCGATTCTTTCCTCCTTCCGCAATAAGTTCTGCTTGTAAGGAATCTTTGGTAGTGACCTTTTTTTTTTGTGTCTCGAGGTCGAATATGTCGTCCAACAGAATTTCCAACTCCACTTTCCGGGCCCTATCACTCGGTCTGGACATAACGTGACAGTTTATGCCCAGATTTAGGAGAGTGACTTGGTCCTCAGTGAGGTTAATTCCTGCAAGGTTCAGGAAGCCATCTCTTGGTCGTGGAATTGCCATAGGTCCTCCATATAACGTTGTTAGTTTCTTGATAATCCTTGTTTCAGTGCTGAGGTGATGTCGGTCTGTGAGGATGTCGAGGTGTTGTTCAATGCGGGTACGGATACTTTCGTCGATGTTGCTATTTCTCCACTCGTTCGTAGCATGAAGTAGTTAGCGTTTTGTTGTCTTTGATTTCATTCTCTGCCTTGTATATCTGATCACGAATCAGATCCTGGCGATATTTTATCGTGAAGGCTTGATTCCTTGCTGCTGGGTCGTGCGTTTTAATATTAGTATATCTTGGTAGCAGTCTTTCCTGTAGACATATATTATTAAATATGACCGAAAAAGTAAGATTAATAATTCTAACACGAATTTTCTCAATCTTTCGTACATTTCTTTTCACTGTTGGTGGTAATTCAAAAATCAATTCTCCAAAATTCATTTTTATTTCTAGTCTGACGCGACACTTGAGCGCGTTTCGTAAAACTTATTACTTTTTCAAGACTTTAGTTTAAACATACACAACTGAATAGAACTTACACATCTCCGATTTGTTTATATCTACATTTGAGTGAGGTGAATGGGGTGAGGTGGTATTTAATAAGGTATTAATTTCATCAACACAAGACAGAACACGAAACAATGGGTATTGAATAGAAGTGATTGTAGAAAGCCTATTGGTCCATATTTCTTGATGCTTCTATATTGGAGCGGAGTCTTGAGGTGGGTAGAGTATAGTTGTGCATTAATTGGCTGTTGATTGCTGGTGTTGACTTCTTGATGTGTAGTGCCTCGCAAACGTCAAGCCGCCTGCTATCGCTGTATCTATCGATGATTTCTGTGTTGTTTACTAGGATTTCTCTGGCGATGGTTTGGTTGTGGGAAGAGATTATATGTTCCTTAATGGAGCCCTGTTGCTTATGCATCGTTAAACGCCTAGAAAGAGATGTTGTTGTCTTGCATATATACTGGGTTTTTTGGAGCTTACAGTCCCCAAGAGGGCATTTGAAGGCATAGACGACGTTGGTCTCTTTTAAAGCGTTCTGTTTTGTGTCTGGAGAGTTTCTCATGAGTAGGCTGGCCGTTTTTCTGGTTTTATAGTAAATCGTCAGTTGTATCCTCTGATTTTTGTCTGTAGGGATAACGTTTCTATTAACAATATCTTTCAGGACCCTTTCCTCTGTTTTATGAGCTGTGGAAAAGAAGTTCCTGTAAAATAGTCTAATAGGGGGTATAGGTGTTGTGTTGGTTGTCTCTTCAGAGGTTGCATGGCGTTTCACTTTCCTTCTTATGATGTCTTCGACGAAACCATTGGAGAAGCCGTTGTTGACTAGGACCTGCCTTACCCTACAGAGTTCTTCGTCGACTTGCTTCCATTCTGAGCTGTGGCTGAGAGCACGGTCGACATATGCATTAACAACACTCCTCTTGTACCTATCTGGGCAGTCGCTTTTGGCATTTAGGCACATTCCTATGTTCGTTTCCTTAGTGTAGACTGCAGTGTGGAAACCTCCGCTCTTTTCCATGACTGTTACATCTAGAAAGGGCAGCTTCCCATCCTTTTCCATCTCGTAAGTGAAACGCAGCACGGAACTCTGCTCAAATGCCTCCTTCAGCTCCTGCAGATGTCTGACATCAGGTACCTGTGTAAAATGTCGTCAACATACCTGCAGTATATGGCCGGTTTCAAGTTCATGTCGACTAAGACTTTTTGCTCGATGGTACCCATGTAGAAGTTTGCAAACAGGACACCTAGGGGAGAACCCATGGCGACCCCATCTACTTGCTTATACATGTGCCCATCCGGGCTCAAGAAGGGTGGCCTCTTTAGTACAAGGCTTGGAGTAGTTTCCTTAGGATATTTTCTGGTATGTCAAGAGGAGTACAGGCTGGATCACGATACACTCTGTCGGCTATCATCCCGATTGTCTCGTCCACTGGTACAGTTGGTGAACAGCGATTCTACGTCCAACGAGGCTCTTATTCCTGTGGCCCGTGTGCCCCGCAGTAAGTCAACAAATTCCTTTGGCGACTTCAGGCTGAAGGCGCAAGGACATAAGGAGTCAGCAGGCCGTTGAGTCGCTTCGCTAGTCTGTACGTGGGTGTGGGTATCTGGCTAATGATTGGCCGAAGTGGGTTTCCAGGCTTGTGTGTCTTGACATTTCCATACGCATATCCAGGTTTATATTCCCCAATAATCTTTGGCAGGTGGAGTCCTGATTTCTTGGCGTTCACAGTTTCGATTAGTTTGTTGACCTTTGCTTTCAATTGGGCTGTAGTGTCCTTCGTTACCCTTTGGAATTTAGTTTGGTCAGAGAGTATGAGGTTCATTTTCGCCAGATATTCGTCTTTTTTAAGAATGACGTATATTGGCGACTTGTCACCTCTCCTGACAACTATCTCCTTGTTCTCACGAAGGCTTTTGGCTGCCGCTTTGAGCTCGGGGACAGTATGGTGCTTCTGTAATTGCCTCGATTCTTTCCTCCTTCCGCAATAAGTTCTGCTTGTAAGGTATCTTTGGTAGTGACCTTTTTTTTTTGTGTCTCGAGGTCGAATATGTCGTCCAACAGAATTTCCAACTCCACTTTCCGGGCCATATCACTCGGTCTGGACATAACGTGACAGTTTATGCCCAGATTTAGGAGAGTGACTTGGTCCTCAGTGAGGTTAATTCCTGCAAGGTTCAGGAAGCCATCTCTTGGTCGTGGAATTGCCATAGGTCCTCCATATAACGTTGTTAGTTTCTTGATAATCCTTGTTTCAGTGCTGAGGTGATGTCGGTCTGTGAGGATGTCGAGGTGTTGTTCAATGCGGGTACAGATACTTTCGTCGATGTTGCTATTTCTCCACTCGTTCGTAGCATGAAGTAGTTACGTTTTGTTGTCTTTGATTTCATTCTCTGCCTTGTATATCTGATCACGAATCAAATCCTAGGCGATATTTTATCGTGAAGGCTTGATTCCTTGCTGCTGGGTCGTGCGTTTTAATATTAGTATATCTTGGTAGCAGTCTTTCCTGTAGACATATATTATTAAATATGACCGAAAAAGTAAGATTAATAATTCTAACACGAATTTTCTCAATCTTTCGTACATTTCTTTTCACTGTTGGTGGTAATTCAAAAATCAATTCTCCAAAATTCATTTTTATTTCTAGTCTGACGCGACACTTGAGCGCGTTTCGTAAAACTTATTACTTTTTCAAAGACTTTAGTTTAAACATACACAACTGAATAGAACTTACACATCTCCGATTTGTTTATATCTACATTTGAGTGAGGTGAATGGGGTGAGGTGGTATTTAATAAGGTATTAATTTCATCAACACAAGACAGAACACGAAACAATGGGTATTGAATAGAAGTGATTGTAGAAAGCCTATTGGTCCATATTTCTTGATGCTTCTATATTGGAGCGGAGTCTTGAGGTGGGTAGAGTATAGATTGTGCATTAATTGGCTGTTGATTGCTGGTGTTGACTTCTTGATGTGTAGTGCCTCGCAAACGTCAAGCCGCCTGCTATCGCTGTATCTATCGATGATTTCTGTGTTGTTTACTAGGATTTCTCTGGCGATGGTTTGGTTGTGGGAAGAGATTATATGTTCCTTAATGGAGCCCTGTTGCTTATGCATCGTTAAACGCCTAGAAAGAGATGTTGTTGTCTTGCATATATACTGGGTTTTTTGGAGCTTACAGTCCCCAAGAGGGCATTTGAAGGCATAGACGACGTTGGTCTCTTTTAAAGCGTTCTGTTTTGTGTCTGGAGAGTTTCTCATGAGTAGGCTGGCCGTTTTTCTGGTTTTATAGTAAATCGTCAGTTGTATCCTCTGATTTTTGTCTGTAGGGATAACGTTTCTATTAACAATATCTTTCAGGACCCTTTCCTCTGTTTTATGAGCTGTGGAAAAGAAGTTCCTGTAAAATAGTCTAATAGGGGGTATAGGTGTTGTGTTGGTTGTCTCTTCAGAGGTTGCATGGCGTTTCACTTTCCTTCTTATGATGTCTTCGACGAAACCATTGGAGAAGCCGTTGTTGACTAGGACCTGCCTTACCCTACAGAGTTCTTCGTCGACTTGCTTCCATTCTGAGCTGTGGCTGAGAGCACGGTCGACATATGCGTTAACAACACTCCTCTTGTACCTATCTGGGCAGTCGCTTTTGGCATTTAGGCACATTCCTATGTTCGTTTCCTTAGTGTAGACTGCAGTGTGGAAACCTCCGCTCTTTTCCATGACTGTTACATCTAGAAAGGGCAGCTTCCCATCCTTTTCCATCTCGTAAGTGAAACGCAGCACGGAACTCTGCTCAAATGCCTCCTTCAGCTCCTGCAGATGTCTGACATCAGGTACCTGTGTAAAAATGTCGTCAACATACCTGCAGTATATGGCCGGTTTCAAGTTCATGTCGACTAAGACTTTTTGCTCGATGGTACCCATGTAGAAGTTTGCAAACAGGACACCTAGGGGAGAACCCATGGCGACCCCATCTACTTGCTTATACATGTGCCCATCCGGGCTCAAGAAGGGTGCCTCTTTAGTACAAGCTTGGAGTAGTTTCCTTAGGATATTTTCTGGTATGTCAAGAGGAGTACAGGCTGGATCACGATACACTCTGTCGGCTATCATCCCGATTGTCTCGTCCACTGGTACAGTTGGTGAACAGCGATTCTACGTCCAACGAGGCTCTTATTCCTGTGGCCCGTGTGCCCCGCAGTAAGTCAACAAATTCCTTTGGCGACTTCAGGCTGAAGGCGCAAGGGACATAAGGAGTCAGCAGGCCGTTGAGTCGCTTCGCTAGTCTGTACGTGGGTGTGGGTATCTGGCTAATGATTGGCCGAAGTGGGTTTCCAGGCTTGTGTGTCTTGACATTTCCATACGCATATCCAGGTTTATATTCCCCAATAATCTTTGGCAGGTGGAGTCCTGATTTCTTGGCGTTCACAGTTTCGATTAGTTTGTTGACCTTTGCTTTCAATTGGGCTGTAGTGTCCTTCGTTACCCTTTGGAATTTAGTTTGGTCAGAGAGTATGAGGTTCATTTTCGCCAGATATTCGTCTTTTTTAAGAATGACGTATATTGGCGACTTGTCACCTCTCCTGACAACTATCTCCTTGTTCTCACGAAGGCTTTTGGCTGCCGCTTTGAGCTCGGGGGACAGTATGGTGCTTCTGTAATTGCCTCGATTCTTTCCTCCTTCCGCAATAAGTTCTGCTTGTAAGGTATCTTTGGTAGTGACCTTTTTTTTTGTGTCTCGAGGTCGAATATGTCGTCCAACAGAATTTCCAACTCCACTTTCCGGGCCATATCACTCGGTCTGGACATAACGTGACAGTTTATGCCCAGATTTAGGAGAGTGACTTGGTCCTCAGTGAGGTTAATTCCTGCAAGGTTCAGGAAGCCATCTCTTGGTCGTGGAATTGCCATAGGTCCTCCATATAACGTTGTTAGTTTCTTGATAATCCTTGTTTCAGTGCTGAGGTGATGTCGGTCTGTGAGGATGTCGAGGTGTTGTTCAATGCGGGTACAGGATACTTTCGTCGATGTTGCTATTTCTCCACTCGTTCGTAGCATGAAGTAGTTACGTTTTGTTGTCTTTGATTTCATTCTCTGCCTTGTATATCTGATCACGAATCAGATCCTAGGCGATATTTTATCGTGAAGGCTTGATTCCTTGCTGCTGGGTCGTGCGTTTTAATATTAGTATATCTTGGTAGCAGTCTTTCCTGTAGACATATATTATTAAATATGACCGAAAAAGTAAGATTAATAATTCTAACACGAATTTTCTCAATCTTTCGTACATTTCTTTTCACTGTTGGTGGTAATTCAAAAATCAATTCTCCAAAATTCATTTTTATTTCTAGTCTGACGCGACACTTGAGCGCGTTTCGTAAAACTTATTACTTTTTCAAAGACTTTAGTTTAAACATACACAACTGAATAGAACTTACACATCTCCGATTTGTTTATATCTACATTTGAGTGAGGTGAATGGGGTGAGGTGGTATTTAATAAGGTATTAATTTCATCAACACAAGACAGAACACGAAACAATGGGTATTGAATAGAAGTGATTGTAGAAAGCCTATTGGTCCATATTTCTTGATGCTTCTATATTGGAGCGGAGTCTTGAGGTGGGTAGAGTATAGATTGTGCATTAATTGGCTGTTGATTGCTGGTGTTGACTTCTTGATGTGTAGTGCCTCGCAAACGTCAAGCCGCCTGCTATCGCTGTATCTATCGATGATTTCTGTGTTGTTTACTAGGATTTCTCTGGCGATGGTTTGGTTGTGGGAAGAGATTATATGTTCCTTAATGGAGCCCTGTTGCTTATGCATCGTTAAACGCCTAGAAAGAGATGTTGTTGTCTTGCATATATACTGGGTTTTTTGGAGCTTACAGTCCCCAAGAGGGCATTTGAAGGCATAGACGACGTTGGTCTCTTTTAAAGCGTTCTGTTTTGTGTCTGGAGAGTTTCTCATGAGTAGGCTGGCCGTTTTTCTGGTTTTATAGTAAATCGTCAGTTGTATCCTCTGATTTTTGTCTGTAGGGATAACGTTTCTATTAACAATATCTTTCAGGACCCTTTCCTCTGTTTTATGAGCTGTGGAAAAGAAGTTCCTGTAAAATAGTCTAATAGGGGGTATAGGTGTTGTGTTGGTTGTCTCTTCAGAGGTTGCATGGCGTTTCACTTTCCTTCTTATGATGTCTTCGACGAAACCATTGGAGAAGCCGTTGTTGACTAGGACCTGCCTTACCCTACAGAGTTCTTCGTCGACTTGCTTCCATTCTGAGCTGTGGCTGAGAGCACGGTCGACATATGCATTAACAACACTCCTCTTGTACCTATCTGGGCAGTCGCTTTTGGCATTTAGGCACATTCCTATGTTCGTTTCCTTAGTGTAGACTGCAGTGTGGAAACCTCCGCTCTTTTCCATGACTGTTACATCTAGAAAGGGCAGCTTCCCATCCTTTTCCATCTCGTAAGTGAAACGCAGCACGGAACTCTGCTCAAATGCCTCCTTCAGCTCCTGCAGATGTCTGACATCAGGTACCTGTGTAAAAATGTCGTCAACATACCTGCAGTATATGGCCGGTTTCAAGTTCATGTCGACTAAGACTTTTTGCTCGATGGTACCCATGTAGAAGTTTGCAAACAGGACACCTAGGGGAGAACCCATGGCGACCCCATCTACTTGCTTATACATGTGCCCATCCGGGCTCAAGAAGGGTGCCTCTTTAGTACAAGCTTGGAGTAGTTTCCTTAGGATATTTTCTGGTATGTCAAGAGGAGTACAGGCTGGATCACGATACACTCTGTCGGCTATCATCCCGATTGTCTCGTCCACTGGTACGTTGGTGAACAGCGATTCTACGTCCAACGAGGCTCTTATTCCTGTGGCCCGTGTGCCCCGCAGTAAGTCAACAAATTCCTTTGGCGACTTCAGGCTGAAGGCGCAAGGGACATAAGGAGTCAGCAGGCCGTTGAGTCGCTTCGCTAGTCTGTACGTGGGTGTGGGTATCTGGCTAATGATTGGCCGAAGTGGGTTTCCAGGCTTGTGTGTCTTGACATTTCCATACGCATATCCAGGTTTATATTCCCCAATAATCTTTGGCAGGTGGAGTCCTGATTTCTTGGCGTTCACAGTTTCGATTAGTTTGTTGACCTTTGCTTTCAATTGGGCTGTAGTGTCCTTCGTTACCCTTTGGAATTTAGTTTGGTCAGAGAGTATGAGGTTCATTTTCGCCAGATATTCGTCTTTTTTAAGAATGACGTATATTGGCGACTTGTCACCTCTCCTGACAACTATCTCCTTGTTCTCACGAAGGCTTTTGGCTGCCGCTTTGAGCTCGGGGGACAGTATGGTGCTTCTGTAATTGCCTCGATTCTTTCCTCCTTCCGCAATAAGTTCTGCTTGTAAGGTATCTTTGGTAGTGATCTTTTTTTGAGTGTCTCGAGGTCGAATATGTCGTCCAACAGAATTTCCAACTCCACTTTCCGGGCCATATCACTCGGTCTGGACATAACGTGACATTTTATGCCCAGATTTAGGAGAGTGACTTGGTCCTCAGTGAGGTTAATTCCTGCAAGGTTCAGGAAGCCATCTCTTGGTCGTGGAATTGCCATAGGTCCTCCATATAACGTTGTTAGTTTCTTGATAATCCTTGTTTCAGTGCTGAGGTGATGTCGGTCTGTGAGGATGTCGAGGTGTTGTTCAATGCGGGTACGGATACTTTCGTCGATGTTGCTATTTCTCCACTCGTTCGTAGCATGAAGTAGTTAGCGTTTTGTTGTCTTTGATTTCATTCTCTGCCTTGTATATCTGATCACGAATCAGATCCTAGGCGATATTTTATCGTGAAGGCTTGATTCCTTGCTGCTGGGTCGTGCGTTTTAATATTAGTATATCTTGGTAGCAGTCTTTCCTGTAGACATATATTATTAAATATGACCGAAAAAGTAAGATTAATAATTCTAACACGAATTTTCTCAATCTTTCGTACATTTCTTTTCACTGTTGGTGGTAATTCAAAAATCAATTCTCCAAAATTCATTTTTATTTCTAGTCTGACGCGACACTTGAGCGCGTTTCGTAAAACTTATTACTTTTTCAAAGACTTTAGTTTAAACATACACAACTGAATAGAACTTACACATCTCCGATTTGTTTATATCTACATTTGAGTGAGGTGAATGGGGTGAGGTGGTATTTAATAAGGTATTAATTTCATCAACACAAGACAGAACACGAAACAATGGGTATTGAATAGAAGTGATTGTAGAAAGCCTATTGGTCCATATTTCTTGATGCTTCTATATTGGAGCGGAGTCTTGAGGTGGGTAGAATATAGTTGTGCATTAATTGGCTGTTGATTGCTGGTGTTGACTTCTTGATGTGTAGTGCCTCGCAAACGTCAAGCCGCCTGCTATCGCTGTATCTATCGATGATTTCTGTGTTGTTTACTAGGATTTCTCTGGCGATGGTTTGGTTGTGGGAAGAGATTATATGTTCCTTAATGGAGCCCTGTTGCTTATGCATCGTTAAACGCCTAGAAAGAGATGTTGTTGTCTTGCCTATATACTGGGTTTTTTGGAGCTTACAGTCCCCAAGAGGGCATTTGAAGGCATAGACGACGTTGGTCTCTTTTAAAGCGTTCTGTTTTGTGTCTGGAGAGTTTCTCATGAGTAGGCTGGCCGTTTTTCTGGTTTTATAGTAAATCGTCAGTTGTATCCTCTGATTTTTGTCTGTAGGGATAACGTTTCTATTAACAATATCTTTCAGGACCCTTTCCTCTGTTTTATGAGCTGTGGAAAAGAAGTTCCTGTAAAATAGTCTAATAGGGGGTATAGGTGTTGTGTTGGTTGTCTCTTCAGAGGTTGCATGGCGTTTCACTTTCCTTCTCATGATGTCTTCGACGAAACCATTGGAGAAGCCGTTGTTGACTAGGACCTGCCTTACCCTACAGAGTTCTTCGTCGACTTGCTTCCATTCTGAGCTGTGGCTGAGAGCACGGTCGACATGTGCGTTAACAACACTCCTCTTGTACCTATCTGGGCAGTCGCTTTTGGCATTTAGGCACATTCCTATGTTCGTTTCCTTAGTGTAGACTGCAGTGTGGAAACCTCCGCTCTTTTCCATGACTGTTACATCTAGAAAGGGCAGCTTCCCATCCTTTTCCATCTCGTAAGTGAAACGCAGCACGGAACTCTGCTCAAATGCCTCCTTCAGCTCCTGCAGATGTCTGACATCAGGTACCTGTGTAAAAATGTCGTCAACATACCTGCAGTATATGGCCGGTTTCAAGTTCATGTCGACTAAGACTTTTTGCTCGATGGTACCCATGTAGAAGTTTGCAAACAGGACACCTAGGGGAGAACCCATGGCGACCCCATCTACTTGCTTATACATGTGCCCATCCGGGCTCAAGAAGGGTGCCTCTTTAGTACAAGCTTGGAGTAGTTTCCTTAGGATATTTTCTGGTATGTCAAAAGGAGTACAGGCTGGATCACGATACACTCTGTCGGCTATCATCCCGATTGTCTCGTCCACTGGTACGTTGGTGAACAGCGATTCTACGTCCAACGAGGCTCTTATTCCTGTGGCCCGTGTGCCCCGCAGTAAGTCAACAAATTCCTTTGGCGACTTCAGGCTGAAGGCGCAAGGGACATAAGGAGTCAGCAGGCCGTTGAGTCGCTTCGCTAGTCTGTACGTGGGTGTGGGTATCTGGCTAATGATTGGCCGAAGTGGGTTTCCAGGCTTGTGTGTCTTGACATTTCCATACGCATATCCAGGTTTATATTCCCCAATAATCTTTGGCAGGTGGAGTCCTGATTTCTTGGCGTTCACAGTTTCGATTAGTTTGTTGACCTTTGCTTTCAATTGGGCTGTAGTGTCCTTCGTTACCCTTTGGAATTTAGTTTGGTCAGAGAGTATGAGGTTCATTTTCGCCAGATATTCGTCTTTTTTAAGAATGACGTATATTGGCGACTTGTCACCTCTCCTGACAACTATCTCCTTGTTCTCACGAAGGCTTTTGGCTGCCGCTTTGAGCTCGGGGGACAGTATGGTGCTTCTGTAATTGCCTCGATTCTTTCCTCCTTCCGCAATAAGTTCTGCTTGTAAGGTATCTTTGGTAGTGACCTTTTTTTTTGTGTCTCGAGGTCGAATATGTCGTCCAACAGAATTTCCAACTCCACTTTCCGGGCCATATCACTCGGTCTGGACATAACGTGACAGTTTATGCCCAGATTTAGGAGAGTGACTTGGTCCTCAGTGAGGTTAATTCCTGCAAGGTTCAGGAAGCCATCTCTTGGTCGTGGAATTGCCATAGGTCCTCCATATAACGTTGTTAGTTTCTTGATAATCCTTGTTTCAGTGCTGAGGTGATGTCGGTCTGTGAGGATGTCGAGGTGTTGTTCAATGCGGGTACGGATACTTTCGTCGATGTTGCTATTTCTCCACTCGTTCGTAGCATGAAGTAGTTGCGTTTTGTTGTCTTTGATTTCATTCTCTGCCTTGTATATCTGATCACGAATCAGATCCTGGCGATATTTTATCGTGAAGGCTTGATTCCTTGCTGCTGGGTCGTGCGTTTTAATATTAGTATATCTTGGTAGCAGTCTTTCCTGTAGACATATATTATTAAATATGACCGAAAAAGTAAGATTAATAATTCTAACACGAATTTTCTCAATCTTTCGTACATTTCTTTTCACTGTTGGTGGTAATTCAAAAATCAATTCTCCAAAATTCATTTTTATTTCTAGTCTGACGCGACACTTGAGCGCGTTTCGTAAAACTTATTACTTTTTCAAAGACTTTAGTTTAAACATACACAACTGAATAGAACTTACACATCTCCGATTTGTTTATATCTACATTTGAGTGAGGTGAATGGGGTGAGGTGGTATTTAATAAGGTATTAATTTCATCAACACAAGACAGAACACGAAACAATGGGTATTGAATAGAAGTGATTGTAGAAAGCCTATTGGTCCATATTTCTTGATGCTTCTATATTGGAGCGGAGTCTTGAGGTGGGTAGAATATAGTTGTGCATTAATTGGCTGTTGATTGCTGGTGTTGACTTCTTGATGTGTAGTGCCTCGCAAACGTCAAGCCGCCTGCTATCGCTGTATCTATCGATGATTTCTGTGTTGTTTACTAGGATTTCTCTGGCGATGGTTTGGTTGTGGGAAGAGATTATATGTTCCTTAATGGAGCCCTGTTGCTTATGCATCGTTAAACGCCTAGAAAGAGATGTTGTTGTCTTGCCTATATACTGGGTTTTTTTGGAGCTTACAGTCCCCAAGAGGGCATTTGAAGGCATAGACGACGTTGGTCTCTTTTAAAGCGTTCTGTTTTGTGTCTGGAGAGTTTCTCATGAGTAGGCTGGCCGTTTTCTGGTTTTATAGTAAATCGTCAGTTGTATCCTCTGATTTTTGTCTGTAGGGATAACGTTTCTATTAACAATATCTTTCAGGACCCTTTCCTCTGTTTTATGAGCTGTGGAAAAGAAGTTCCTGTAAAATAGTCTAATAGGGGGTATAGGTGTTGTGTTGGTTGTCTCTTCAGAGGTTGCATGGCGTTTCACTTTCCTTCTTATGATGTCTTCGACGAAACCATTGGAGAAGCCGTTGTTGAATAGGACCTGCCTTACCCTACAGAGTTCTTCGTCGACTTGCTTCCATTCTGAGCTGTGGCTGAGAGCACGGTCGACATGTGCGTTAACAACACTCCTCTTGTACCTATCTGGGCAGTCGCTTTTGGCATTTAGGCACATTCCTATGTTCGTTTCGTTAGTGTAGACTGCAGTGTGGAAACCTCCGCTCTTTTCCATGACTGTTACATCTAGAAAGGGCAGCTTCCCATCCTTTTCCATCTTGTAAGTGAAACGCAGCACGGAACTCTGCTCAAATGCCTTCTTCAGCTCCTGCAGATGTCTGACATCAGGTACCTGTGTAAAAATGTCGTCAACATACCTGCAGTATATGGCCAGTTTCAAGTTCATGTCGACTAAGACTTTTTGCTCGATGGTACCCATGTAGAAGTTTGCAAACAGGACACCTAGGGGAGAACCCATGGCGACCCCATCTACTTGCTTATACATGTGCCCATCCAGGGCTCAAGAAGGGCGCCTCTTTAGTACAAGCTTGGAGTAGTTTCCTTAGGATATTTTCTGGTATGTCAAAAGGAGTACAGGCTGGATCACGATACACTCTGTCGGCTATCATCCCGATTGTCTCGTCCACTGGTACGTTGGTGAACAGCGATTCTACGTCCAACGACGCTCTTATTCCTGTGGCCCGTGTGCCCTGCAGTAAGTCAACAAATTCCTTTGGCGACTTCAGGCTGAAGGCGCAAGGGACATAAGGAGTCAGCAGGCCGTTGAGTCGCTTCGCTAGTCTGTACGTGGGTGTGTGTATCTGGCTAATGATTGGCGAAGTGGGTTTCCAGGCTTGTGTGTCTTGACATTTCCATACGCATATCCAGGTTTATATTCCCCAATAATCTTTGGCAGGTGGAGTCCTGATTTCTTGGCGTTCACAGTTTCGATTAGTTTGTTAACCTTTGCTTTCAATTGGGCTGTAGTGTCCTTCGTTACCCTTTGGAATTTAGTTTGGTCAGAGAGTATGAGGTTCATTTTCGCCAGATATTCGTCTTTTTTAAGAATGACGTATATTGGCGACTTGTCACCTCTCCTGACAACTATCTCCTTGTTCTCACGAAGGCTTTTGGCTGCCGCTTTGAGCTCGGGGGACAGTATGGTGCTTCTGTAATTGCCTCGATTCTTTCCTCCTTCCGCAATAAGTTCTGCTTGTAAGGTATCTTTGGTAGTGACTCTTTTTTTTTGTGTCTCGAGGTCGAATATGTCGTCCAACAGAATTTCCAACTCCACTTTCCGGGCCATATCACTCGGTCTGGACATAACGTGACAGTTTATGCCCAGATTTAGGAGAGTGACTTGGTCCTCAGTGAGGTTAATTCCTGCAAGGTTCAGGAAGCCATCTCTTGGTCGTGGAATTGCCATAGGTCCTCCATATAACGTTGTTAGTTTCTTGATAATCCTTGTTTCAGTGCTGAGGTGATGTCGGTCTGTGAGGAGGTCGAGGTGTTGTTCAATGCGGGTACGGATACTTCGTCGATGTTGCTATTTCTCCACTCGTTCGTAGCATGAAGTAGTTGCGTTTTGTTGTCTTTGATTTCATTCTCTGCCTTGTATATCTGATCACGAATCAGATCCTGGCGATATTTTATCGTGAAGGCTTGATTCCTTGCTGCTGGGTCGTGCGTTTTAATATTAGTATATCTTGGTAGCAGTCTTTCCTGTAGACATATATTATTAAATATGACCGAAAAAGTAAGATTAATAATTCTAACACGAATTTTCTCAATCTTTCGTACATTTCTTTTCACTGTTGGTGGTAATTCAAAAATCAATTCTCCAAAATTCATTTTTATTTCTAGTCTGACGCGACACTTGAGCGCGTTTCGTAAACTTATTACTTTTTCAAAGACTTTAGTTTAAACATACACAACTGAATAGAACTTACACATCTCCGATTTGTTTATATCTACATTTGAGTGAGGTGAATGGGGTGAGGTGGTATTAATAAGGTATTAATTTCATCAACACAAGCACAGAACACGAAACAATGGGTATTGAATAGAAGTGATCTGTAGAAAGCCTATTGGTCCATATTTCTTGATGCTTCTATATTGGAGCGGAGTCTTGAGGTGGGTAGAATATAGTTGTGCATTAATTGGCTGTTGATTGCTGGTGTTGACTTCTTGATGTGTAGTGCCTCGCAAACGTCAAGCCGCCTGCTATCGCTGTATCTATCGATGATTTCTGTGTTGTTTACTAGGATTTCTCTGGCGATGGTTTGGTTGTGGGAAGAGATTATATGTTCCTTAATGGAGCCCTGTTGCTTATGCATCGTTAAACGCCTAGAAAGAGATGTTGTTGTCTTGCCTATATATCTTGGGTTTTTTGGAGCTTACAGTCCCCAAGAGGGCATTTGAAGGCATAGACGACGTTGGTCTCTTTTAAAGCGTTCTGTTTTGTGTCTGGAGAGTTTCTCATGAGTAGGCTGGCCGTTTTTCTGGTTTTATAGTAAATCGTCAGTGTTATCCTCTGATTTTTGTCTGTTGGGATAACGTTTCTATTAACAATATCTTTCAGGACCCTTTCCTCTGTTTTATGAGCTGTGGAAAAGAAGTTCCTGTAAAATAGTCTAATAGGGGGTATAAGTGTTGTGTTGGTTGTCTCTTCAGAGGTTGCATGGCGTTTCACTTTCCTTCTTATGATTTCTTCGACGAAACCATTGGAGAAGCCGTTGTTGACTAGGACCTGCCTTACCCTACAGAGTTCTTCGTCGACTTGCTTCCATTCTGAGCTGTGGCTTAGAGCATGGTCGACATATGCGTTAACAACACTCCTCTTCTACCTATCTGGGCAGTCGCTTTTGGCCTTTAGGCACATTCCTATGTTTGTTTCCTTAGTGTAGACTGCAATGTGGAAACCTCCTCTCTTTTATATGACTGTTACATCTAGAAAGGGCAGCTTCCCATCCTTTTCCATCTCGTAAGTGAAAGGCAGCACGGAACTCTGCTCAAATGCCTCTTCAGCTCCTGCAGATGTCTGACATCAGGTACCTGTGTAAAAATGTCGTCAACATACCTGCAGTATATGGCCGGTTTCAAGTTCATGTCGACTAAGACTTTTTGCTCGATGGTACCCGTAGAAGTTTGCAAACAGGACACCTAGGGGAGAACCTATGGCGACCCCATCTACTTGCTTATACATGTGCCCATCCGGGCTCAAGAAGGGTGCCTCTTTAGTACAAGCTTGGAGTAGTTTCCATAGGATATTTTCTGGTATGTCAAGAGGAGAACAGGCTGGATCACGATACACTCTGTCGGCTATCATCCCGATTGTCTCGTCCACTGGTACGTTGGTGAACAGCGATTCTACGTCCAACGAGGCTCTTATTCCTGTGGCCCGTGTGCCCCGCAGTAAGTCAACAAATTCCTTTGGCGACTTCAGGCTGAAGGCGCAAGGGACATAAGGAGTCAGCAGGCCGTTGAGTCGCTTCGCTAGTCTGTACGTGGGTGTGGGTATCTGGCTAATGATTGGCCGAAGTGGGTTTCCAGGCTTGTGTGTCTTGACATTTCCATACGCATATCCAGGTTTATATTCCCCAAAATCTTTGGCAGGTGGAGTCCTGATTTCTTGGCGTTCACAGTTTCGATTAGTTTGTTGACCTTTGCTTTCAATTCGGCTGTAGTGTCCTTCGTTACCCTTTGGAATTTAGTTTGGTCAGAGAGTATGAGGTTCATTTTCGCCAGATATTCGTCTTTTTTAAGAATGACGTATATTGGCGACTTGTCACCTCTCCTGACAACTATCTCCTTGTTCTCACGAAGGCTTTTGGCTGCCGCTTTGAGCTCGGGGGACAGTATGGTGCTTCTGTAATTGCCTCGATTCTTTCCTCCTTCCGCAATAAGTTCTGCTTGTAAGGTATCTTTGGTAGTGACCTTTTTTTTTGTGTCTCGAGGTCGAATATGTCGTCCAACAGAATTTCCAACTCCACTTTCCGGGCCATCTCACTCGGTCTGGACATAACGTGACAGTTTATGCCCAGATTTAGGAGAGTGACTTGGTCTCAGTGAGGTTAATTCCTGCAAGGTTCAGGAAGCCATCTCTTGGTCGTGGAATTGCCATAGGTCCTCCATATAACGTTGTTAGTTTCTTGATAATCCTTGTTTCAGTGCTGAGGTGATGTCGGTCTGTGAGGATGTCGAGGTGTTGTTCAATGCGGGTACGGATACTTTCGTCGATGTTGCTATTTCTCCACTCGTTCGTAGCATGAAGTAGTTGCGTTTTGTTGTCTTTGATTTCATTCTCTGCCTTGTATATCTGATCACGAATCAGATCCTGGCGATATTTTATCGTGAAGGCTTGATTCCTTGCTGCTGGGTCGTGCGTTTTAATATTAGTATATTTTGGTAGCAGTCTTTCCTGTAGACATATATATTAAATATGACCGAAAAAGTAAGATTAATAATTCTAACACGAATTTTCTCAATCTTTCGTACATTTCTTTTCACTGTTGGTGGTAATTCAAAAATCAATTCTCTAAAATTAATTTTTATTTCTAGTCTGACGCGACACTTGAGCGCGTTTCGTAAAACTTATTACTTTTTCAAAGACTTTAGTTTAAACATACACAACTGAATAGAACTTACACATCTCCGATTTGTTATATCTACATTTGAGTGAGGTGAATGGGGTGAGGTGGTATTTAATAAGGTATTAATTTCATCAACACAAGACAGAACACGAAACAATGGGTATTGAATAGAAGTGATTGTAGAAAGCCTATTGGTCCATATTTCTTGATGCTTCTATATTGGAGCGGAGTCTTGAGGTGGTAGAATATAGTTGTGCATTAATTGGCTGTTGATTGCTGGTGTTGACTTCTTGATGTGTAGTGCCTCGCAAACGTCAAGCCGCCTGCTATCGCTGTATCTATCGATGATTTCTGTGTTGTTTACTAGGATTTCTCTGGCGATGGTTTGGTTGTGGGAAGAGATTATATGTTCCTTAATGGAGCCCTGTTGCTTATGCATCGTTAAACGCTAGAAAGAGATGTTGTTGTCTTGCCTATATACTGGGTTTTTTGGAGCTTACAGTCCCCAAGAGGGCATTTGAAGGCATAGACGACGTTGGTCTCTTTTAAAGCGTTCTGTTTTGTGTCTGGAGAGTTTCTCATGAGTAGGCTGGCCGTTTTTCTGGTTTTATAGTAAATCGTCAGTTGTATCCTCTGATTTTTGTCTGTAGGGATAACGTTTCTATTAACAATATCTTTCAGGACCCTTTCCTCTGTTTTATGAGCTGTGGAAAAGAAGTTCCTGTAAAATAGTCTAATAGGGGTATAGGTGTTGTATTGGTTGTCTCTTCAGAGGTTGCATGGCGTTTCACTTTCCTTCTTATGATGTCTTCGACGAAACCATTGGAGAAGCCGTTGTTGACTAGGACCTGCCTTACCCTACAGAGTTCTTCGTCGACTTGCTTCCATTCTGAGCTGTGGCTGAGAGCACGGTCGACATATGCGTTAACAACACTCCTCTTGTACCTATCTGGGCAGTCGCTTTTGGCATTTAGGCACATTCCTATGTTCGTTTCCTTAGTGTAGACTGCAGTGTGGAAACCTCCGCTCTTTTCCATGACTGTTACATCTAGAAAGGGCAGCTTCCCATCCTTTTCCATCTCGTAAGTGAAACGCAGCACGGAACTCTGCTCAAATGCCTCCTTCAGCTCCTGCAGATGTCTGACATCAGGTACCTGTGTAAAAATGTCGTCAACATACCTGCAGTATATGGCCGGTTTCAAGTTCATGTCGACTAAGACTTTTTGCTCGATGGTACCCATGTAGAAGTTTGCAAACAGGACACCTAGGGGAGAACCCATGGCGACCCCATCTACTTGCTTATACATGTGCCCATCCGGGCTCAAGAAGGGTGCCTCTTTAGTACAAGCTTGGAGTAGTTTCCTTAGGATATTTTCTGGTATGTCAAGAGGAGTACAGGCTGGATCACGATACACTCTGTCGGCTATCATCCCGATTGTCTCGTCCACTGGTACGTTGGTGAACAGCGATTCTACGTCCAACGAGGCTCTTATTCCTGTGGCCCGTGTGCCCCGCAGTAAGTCAACAAATTCCTTTGGCGATTCAGGCTGAAGGCGCAAGGGACATAAGGAGTCAGCAGGCCGTTGAGTCGCTTCGCTAGTCTGTACGTGGGTGTGGGTATCTGGCTAATGATTGGCCGAAGTGGGTTTCCAGGCTTGTGTGTCTTGACATTTCCATACGCATATCCAGGTTTATATTCCCCAAAATCTTTGGCAGGTGGAGTCCTGATTTCTTGGCGTTCACAGTTTCGATTAGTTTGTTGACCTTTGCTTTCAATTCGGCTGTAGTGTCCTTCGTTACCCTTTGGAATTTAGTTTGGTCAGAGAGTATGAGGTTCATTTTCGCCAGATATTCGTCTTTTTTAAGAATGACGTATATTGGCGACTTGTCACCTCTCCTGACAACTATCTCCTTGTTCTCACGAAGGCTTTTGGCTGCCGCTTTGAGCTCGGGGGACAGTATGGTGCTTCTGTAATTGCCTCGATTCTTTCCTCCTTCCGCAATAAGTTCTGCTTGTAAGGTATCTTTGGTAGTGACCTTTTTTTGTGTCTCGAGGTCGAATATGTCGTCCAACAGAATTTCCAACTCCACTTTCCGGGCCATCTCACTCGGTCTGGACATAACGTGACAGTTTATGCCCAGATTTAGGAGAGTGACTTGGTCCTCAGTGAGGTTAATTCCTGCAAGGTTCAGGAAGCCATCTCTTGGTCGTGGAATTGCCATAGGTCCTCCATATAACGTTGTTAGTTTCTTGATAATCCTTGTTTCAGTGCTGAGGTGATGTCGGTCTGTGAGGATGTCGAGGTGTTGTTCAATGCGGGTACGGATACTTTCGTCGATGTTGCTATTTCTCCACTCGTTCGTAGCATGAAGTAGTTGCGTTTTGTTGTCTTTGATTTCATTCTCTGCCTTGTATATCTGATCACGAATCAGATCCTGGCGATATTTTATCGTGAAGGCTTGATTCCTTGCTGCTGGGTCGTGCGTTTTATTATAGTATATTTTGGTAGCAGTCTTTCCTGTAGACATATATTATTAAATATGACCGAAAAAGTAAGATTAATAATTCTAACACGAATTTTCTCAATCTTTCGTACATTTCTTTTCACTGTTGGTGGTAATTCAAAAATCAATTCTCCAAAATTAATTTTTATTTCTAGTCTGACGCGACACTTGAGCGCGTTTCGTAAAACTTATTACTTTTCAAAGACTTTAGTTTAAACATACACAACTGAATAGAACTTACACATCTCCGATTTGTTATATCTACATTTGAGTGAGGTGAATGGGGTGAGGTGGTATTTAATAAGGTATTAATTTCATCAACACAAGACAGAACACGAAACAATGGGTATTGAATAGAAGTGATTGTAGAAAGCCTATTGGTCCATATTTCTTGATGCTTCTATATTGGAGCGGAGTCTTGAGGTGGGTAGAATATAGTTGTGCATTAATTGGCTGTTGATTGCTGGTGTTGACTTCTTGATGTGTAGTGCCTCGCAAACGTCAAGCCGCCTGCTATCGCTGTATCTATCGATGATTTCTGTGTTGTTTACTAGGATTTCTCTGGCGATGGTTTGGTTGTGGGAAGAGATTATATGTTCCTTAATGGAGCCCTGTTGCTTATGCATCGTTAAACGCTAGAAAGAGATGTTGTTGTCTTGCCTATATACTGGGTTTTTTGGAGCTTACAGTCCCCAAGAGGGCATTTGAAGGCATAGACGACGTTGGTCTCTTTTAAAGCGTTCTGTTTTGTGTCTGGAGAGTTTCTCATGAGTAGGCTGGCCGTTTTTCTGGTTTTATAGTAAATCGTCAGTTGTATCCTCTGATTTTTGTCTGTAGGGATAACGTTTCTATTAACAATATCTTTCAGGACCCTTTCCTCTGTTTTATGAGCTGTGGAAAAGAAGTTCCTGTAAAATAGTCTAATAGGGGGTATAGGTGTTGTATTGGTTGTCTTTCAGAGGTTGCATGGCGTTTCACTTTCCTTCTTATGATGTCTTCGACGAAACCATTGGAGAAGCCGTTGTTGACTAGGACCTGCCTTACCCTACAGAGTTCTTCGTCGACTTGCTTCCATTCTGAGCTGTGGCTGAGAGCACGGTCGACATATGCGTTAACAACACTCCTCTTGTACCTATCTGGGCAGTCGCTTTTGGCATTTAGGCACATTCCTATGTTCGTTTCCTTAGTGTAGACTGCAGTGTGGAAACCTCCGCTCTTTTCCATGACTGTTACATCTAGAAAGGGCAGCTTCCCATCCTTTTCCATCTCGTAAGTGAAACGCAGCACGGAACTCTGCTCAAATGCCTCCTTCAGCTCCTGCAGATGTCTGACATCAGGTACCTGTGTAAAAATGTCGTCAACATACCTGCAGTATATGGCCGGTTTCAAGTTCATGTCGACTAAGACTTTTTGCTCGATGGTACCCATGTAGAAGTTTGCAAACAGGACACCTAGGGGAGAACCCATGGCGACCCCATCTACTTGCTTATACATGTGCCCATCCGGGCTCAAGAAGGGTGCCTCTTTAGTACAAGCTTGGAGTAGTTTCCTTAGGATATTTTTGGTATGTCAAGAGGAGTACAGGCTGGATCACGATACACTCTGTCGGCTATCATCCCGATTGTCTCGTCCACTGGTACGTTGGTGAACAGCGATTCTACGTCCAACGAGGCTCTTATTCCTGTGGCCCGTGTGCCCCGCAGTAAGTCAACAAATTCCTTTGGCGACTTCAGGCTGAAGGCGCAAGGGACATAAGGAGTCAGCAGGCCGTTGAGTCGCTTCGCTAGTCTGTACGTGGGTGTGGGTATCTGGCTAATGATTGGCCGAAGTGGGTTTCCAGGCTTGTGTGTCTTGACATTTCCATACGCATATCCAGGTTTATATTCCCCAAAATCTTTGGCAGGTGGAGTCCTGATTTCTTGGCGTTCACAGTTTCGATTAGTTTGTTGACCTTTGCTTTCAATTCGGCTGTAGTGTCCTTCGTTACCCTTTGGAATTTAGTTTGGTCAGAGAGTATGAGGTTCATTTTCGCCAGATATTCGTCTTTTTTAAGAATGACGTATATTGGCGACTTGTCACCTCTCCTGACAACTATCTCCTTGTTCTCACGAAGGCTTTTGGCTG